>NC_135808.1:24726458-25028150 GCF_964213995.1 Mustelus asterias | reverse complement strand
GATCCCACAATCAGAAATGTGATGATGATCAAAGTGCTACTAGTTGCGGAATAAATATTAGGCAGGACATTAGGGAGAACATTTTGCCCTTCACAGAAATAAGGTTTTCAGACCATCCACATGAAATGTCAAAGGGGACTATATCTTAAAGCACATCTGAACAGTGCAGCATTCCCTCAGTACTGACCCTCTGACAGTGCAGCACTCCCTCAGTACCGACCCTCTGACAGTGCAGCACTCCCTCAGTACCGACCCTCTGACAGTGCAGCACTCCCTCAGTACTGACCCTCTGACAGTGCAGCACTCCCTCATTATTGACCCTCAGACAGTGCAGCGCTCCCTCAGTACTGACCCACTGACAATGCAGCACTCCCTCAGTACTGACCCTCTGACAGTGCAGCACTCCCTCAGTACTGACCCTCTGACAGTGCAGCGCTCCCTCAGTACTGAACCTCTGACAGTGCAGCATTCCCTCAGTACTGACCCTCTGACAGTGCAGCACTCCCTGAGTACTGACCCTCTGACAGTGCAGCAGTCCCTCAGCACTGACCCTCTGACAGTGCAGCGCTCCCTCAGTAATGACCCTCTGACAGTGCAGCACTCCCTCATTATTGACCCTCTGACAGTGCAGCACTCCCTCAGTACCGACCCTCTGACAGTGCAGCACTCCCTCAGTACTGACCCTCTGACAGTGCAGCATTCCCTCAGTACTGACCCTCTGACAGTGCAGCACTCCCTCACTATTGACCCTCAGACAGTGCAGCGCTCCCTCAGTACTGACCCACTGACAATGCAGCACTCCCTCAGTACTGACCCTCTGACAGTGCAGCATTCCCTCAGTACTGACCCTCTGACAGTGCAGCACTCCCTCAGTACTGACCCTCTGACAGTGCAGCATTCCCTCAGTACTGACCCTCTGACAGTGCAGCACTCCCTGAGTACTGACCCTCTGACAGTGCGGCACTCCCTCAGTACTGACCCTCTGACAGTGCGGCACTCCCTCAGCACTGACCCTCTGACAATGCAGCACTCCCTCAGCACTGACCTTCTGACAGTGCAGCTCTCCCTCAGCACTGCATTTGGTGTATAAGCTGGAATTACGGACTGAACAAGAATCACAATAATATGAAACTGTTGCCTCTTGGTAAAAACCCCAAGTATTATCCTTTGAGCAAGAAATTTTGCCAATTTACCTGGTTGGGGTTTATGTATGACTCCAGTCCCACACCAATACAGCTGACCTTTTTTGAAAAACATACTTTATTCATAAAGCATGCAAAAGACATTTTATGAAACATTTCAAATTGTCACAACAAAAAAATGCAATGATATTCACATTTTCTCCTGAGATCAAGAGGCATTCTAAAGTGCTTCAGTTCAGAATGAGAACATCGCATAGATTTCAATATTTGCATTGCAAAGAGTAAATTTCTTTGCAAACTATATACATTGGCCATTGCTCTCTGTGGGGCTTCATTACATTTGCCTGGATTTAGGATTAAGCACACAGTCCGAGGGGTTTGACCCAGTTACCAGCCCCTCAGTGTACATTGGCTGAAAGGTCTTACAGGGTGGCCTTTCCCTACTGTACCTTTGTGGCAGCTGCCTCAAGCTTGAGTGCATCCCTCAGCAAGTAGTCCTGGATCTTCGAATGTGCCGGTCTCCAACACTTGGTTGAAAACAATTTTTTGTACTGGAAGATCAACAAGTTTCGAGCAGATCAAAAAGCATCTTTCAACAAGTTGATGATCCTCCAGCAACATCTAATGTTTGTCTTGGAGTCTCACATCACAGAGCTGCTTGGGATGAACCTCAACAAAAACCACTGCATCTCTCTCCAGACTTTCTTTGCAAAGGCACATTCCACAATGAACTGTGTGACTGTCGCTTCTTGCCTTCAAACACTTCAAGGGTAGCACGCGGTGCCACAGATCCCTCAGGAGCACATAAAGAATTTGAGAGGGAGGGCCTTTCTCACCACTTAACCAAGCTAGTTCTTGGTGCTTGTATGAAAGTATTGGTGGTGAGGCATGCTGCCAAATGACTTTGGCAGCCTGCTCAGTGAACCATCCAACAGGATCCACCATCTAGTTTTCCTTCAGGGCCTCCATGACGTTACACGCAGATCACAGCCTGAAGAACTTTTTTCATTCACTCGTAGGACATGGGTGTTGCTGGCCAGCATTTATTGCCCATCCCTCATTGCCTTTGACTGATAAAACTGACTGGTTTGCTCGGCCATTTTAAAGGGCAGTTGAGGGTCAAACACATTGGGCCCGATTTTACCAAAAGGGCGTCGGGCCTAAAACTTGATCTGCACCCGACTCATGGCAGATCGCGTCTTGACCGAGCCCCGATCCGGGCTCGGGTCTGGCGCGCGCCCGAATCGGCTGGCACGATGTTTAAATGCACTTGCATGCATTTAAATTTACTTAATGAAGCTCGCGCCCAACTTTACCGACAAATCCGACTTTACCAGGTTGCGGCCCATTTCGCGTCCGCGCATTAAACGACCTGCTAAATAAAAGTCTGAATGGGACTCCAATTCAGCAGGGGAACCGCCGAAGCCAATCCCCCCTGACCATCCTTCGCGGAGACCCCCCCCCCCCTCGGATCGGACCCCCCTGGGAGGCACACCACCGACCTAGCTTGATCGCTGGTCTCCCTCCACCATCCTTCCGATCTGCAGTCCGTCCTCAGCCTCCTGCACGTTCCTGGCCTTGCTCTGCCTTTCCCTGGTGGAGAATGGGGGGGCGGCGGGGGGAAGGAGAAGGGGAGTGACGTGTCTGCCCCTGGGGGTGGGGGGATGGAGAAGGGGAGTGACGTGTCTGCCCCTGGGGGTGGGGAGTGTGGGGTGCTGCCAGTCTGCGGCCGATCCCTCCTGCCCACTGGAGGAGGGCTCCCCCCCCACCCCCCCCCCCACCCCAACCAGGGGCAGACGTGTCACTCCCCTTCTCCATCCCCATCCCCCCCCGCCCAACCCCCCTCCCCCCCACAGGGAAAGGCAAAGCAGCACAGACAGCAGACAGGATGAAAGGAATTCCCTTTGGAGGATAATGCCCACGTTATAATCACAGGAACTAAAAACCTGACAGTCCAAAATCTGGGATAATATTTCAAAATGTATATCCCCCCATCGCTGTCCTGTGATATTATCCCAGATTTTTGACTGTCAGGTTTTTAGTTCCTGTGATTATAACGTGGACATTATCCTCCAAAGGGAATTCCTTTCATCCTCTCTGCTGTCTGTGCTGCTTTGCCTTTCGCGCCCGGGCGCGCTGCCTGCTCCGGCCGCTCCAACAGCGCCATGTCCCGCCCAATAGACCAGCGCCGAAAAAAGGTGTATGGGCGTGCTGGAGAGCGGCTGCCGGGCGCGGATCCGTTTGACGACTAGACCCGGCACTTAGTCCCGATTTGGTAAAATCGGCCCCATTGATGTGGATCAGGAGTCACATACAGGCCAGACCAGGTAAGGATGGCAGATTTCCTTCCCTAAAGGACATTAGTGACCCAGATGGATTTTTCTGACAATTGACAATGTTTTCATGACCATCAGTAGATTCTTAATTCCAGATTTGTTTTACTGAATTCAAATGTCACCATCTGCGTGGTGGGATTCGAACTAGTGTCCCGAGAACATTAGCTGAGTTTCTGGATTAATAGTCCAGCGATAATACCACGAGGCCATTGCCTCTCCATGTGGTCAAGGTGTTTTCTAAAAAAAATTTTTTTCATGAAGGGCAGATGATCCAGGTGAAATCTATGTAATGTTCTCATTACTGAGCTGAAGCAGCTCATGATGCAGTCCAACTACTTGGAGTGTTCTACAACAACCTAACCAGATCCATCCTTCACAACACTGGGGAACAAGTAGAACCTTAGTACGTAGTGACACTTGGTGTTTGCGTACTGAGGATCTAAGCACAGCTTGATGCAGCTGCACACAAAGGCAGCCGTATGGAAGAGGGCAGCATTGGGTACATTTTTCCCTCCTTTATCCAGAGATTTATGCATGGTTCCTCTCTGGACACAGTTCATCTTGGATCCCCAGATGAAAATGAAGATGGCTCGGGTGACTACTGTGGAGGTATGGACCAGACCTGCACTACCTCAAGAGTGCCTCACACCTCATAACCAGATGTTTGTCCTCAATGGAGAGGGACCATTGCTCCCACATGCCCAGTTCTTGCTTTACCTTGGCAATACTCTCCTCTCAGTTTTTTGCGCTGAAGGGCCTGATTCTTAACAACCCTCTGAAATCACCAAGCAAGATCATCCGATGTTCCAACCAGTGGTTCAAAGAGAAGGTCCAGCACCTCCTCCTCAGTGTAACTGGAGTTGGGTAATACAAGTCAGATTTGCCAGAGACCCCCATATTCTGAGAGAAAATTAAATGAGGCCATATGGGTGGAGCTTAGAATTTTGCCACCATGGGGCGGCACAGTGGCATAGTGGTTAGCACTGCAGCCTCACAGCACCAGGGACCTGGGTTCAATTCAGGAGGCCCCGAAGGAAAAGGAGGTGGTGGATCCGGTTGGATGGTTCACTGAGCAGACTGTCAGAGTCATTTGGCAGCATGCCTCATCATCAGAACTTTCATACAAGCACCAAGAACTTGCTTGGCTAAGTTGTGAGAAAGGCCCTCCCTCGTTATGTTGTTGTAGAACACTCCAAGTAGCCTCAGGTCACGGTGTGTGTGAAGTTTGCACCTTCTCCCCGTGTCTGCGTGGGCTTCCCCCGGGTGCTCCGGTTTCCTCCCACACTCCGAAGATGTGCGGATTAGGAATTTTAAAGTGCATCCAGGGGCAATGCTCGACCTAATCCTAATGAAGCTGGGTCAGTGGTCAACGTTTCAGTGGGTGAGCATTTGGGAATAGTCACCATAACTCTGTAAGTTTCAAAGTCATTATGGAAAGGGATAAGGATAGTACAGAAATCAAGGCTGGTATTTTACGACCTTGCTCGGGTGAGGCTCGTAAAATCCCGCCTGAGGCCAATGGAGAATTCTGTTCTGTGAACTGCGCCCGCCCCAATTCTGGGATCAATTCTGGCCTCAGGTCACTGCCTGTGTGGAGTTTGCACATTCTCCCCGTGTCTGCGTGGGTTTCCCCCGAGTGCGGCTTCCTCCCACAATCAGCAGTAAAATGCCGGCCCAAGTGTCTGAATTGGGAACAGGCTGATTGCGATATCATTTGACAGGATCTGGCAAACATAGACTGGGAGCAGCTACTTGCAGGTAAATCTGCGTTTGGAAAGTGGGAGTCTTTTGAAAGTGAAATAGTGAGAGTTCAGGGCCAATGTGTTCCTCTCAGTGTGAAGAGCAAGTGTGGCAAGTCCAGGGAACCCTGTATGTCAACGGATCTCAATGATTTGATAAAGAAAAAAAGGAAGTATATGGTAGGTATAGAGCACTAAAAATGGGGGAGGTCCTCAGGAGTTTGGATTGCAGGGAGTGTTAAAAAAGGAATTAGGAGGACAAAAAGGGACCACAAAATATTATTGGCAGATAAGATGAAGGAAAACCCCAAGGCATTTAATAGGTACATTAAGAGAAAGGGGATAATCAGGGAAAGAGTAGGGCCCATTCGAGACCAAAAGGGCAATCTGTGCGTGGAGCCAGAGGACATGGGTAAGGTTTTAGCTGGAGATTTCACTTGGGACGGTAAAATTCTCAAGCATGGTAAGATTAAAAAGGAGGAGTTATTAGATGTTTTCACGGACATTAAGGTGCATAAATCCCCAGGGCCTGATGAGATGTACCTCAAGCTGGTACGAGAGGCAAGGGAGGAGATTGTAGGAGCTACTTAAATCTTCACTAGCCACAGGTAAAGTGCCAGATGACTGTTAGATAACTATTGCGATACCTTTATTTAAGAAGGGCAGCAGGGACAAGTCAGTTAGTCTAATGTCAGTGGTTGGGAAATAATTATAAAAATTTCTGAGGGACAGGATTTATCAACACTTGGAAAGGCAGGGATTAACCAGGGATAGTTAGCATGGATTTATTGGTGGAATGTCCTGTCTAACTAATTTAACTCAGCTTTTTGAAAAGGTAACTGAATACATTGATGAGGATAGCACATGGTCTACTTTACATGGACTTGAGTAAGGCCTTTGGCAAGGTCCCACATGGAAGACTGTTCCAAAAGGTTAGAGCCCATGGGATCCAAGGCAAGTTGGTAAATTGGATCCAAAACTGGCTTGTTAATAGGAGGCAAGGGGTGATGGTGGAGGAGCGCTTTGTGATTGGAAACCTGTGACCAGTGGTGTACCACATGAATGGGTGCTGGGACCCTTGCTGTTTATTATATATATTAACAACTCAGATGTGAATGTAGAAGGTATAATTAGTAAGTTTGCAGATGACACAAAATTTTGTGGTGTTGACAGTGAGGAGGATAGTCTTAGGTAACGGACTGATGTTGATCAGCTGGTAAATTGGGCAGAGAAATGGCAGATGCAATTTAATCCTGATCAGTGTGAGGTGATCCAGGCATACTGAATGCCTGACTTCATTAGCAATATAGGAGCAGAGAAGTCTTGGTACGACATGCTATAAAATTGGTTAGGCAACAGAAGGAATATTGTTTGCAGTTCTAGTCACCTCACCATCATAGAGTAGAATCATAGAATCACACAGTACAGAAGAGGCCATTCGGCCCATCAAGTTTGATTGAATATCTTACCCAGGCCCTCTCCCCTGCCCTTTCCCTGTAATCCCACACATTTGCCATGCCTAGTCCATCCAAACTACACATCTTGGAAAACTATGGGGCAATTTAGCATGGACAATCCACCTAACCTGCACATCTTTGGACTGTGGGAGGAAACCAGAATATCCGGAGGAAACCCACGCAGACACAGGATGAATGTGCCAACTCCACACAGTCACCGAAGGCCTGAATTGAACCCAGGTCCTTGGCTCTGTGAGGCAGCAGTGCTAACTACTGTGCCACCGTGCTGCTATTGGAAGGCTGTGATTGCTTTGGAGAGATTGCAGAGGAGATTCACCAGGATGTTGCCTTCAACGGAAAGTTTCAGCCATGAGCCGAGACTTGACAGGCTGAGTTTGTTTTCCTTGGAGCAGAGGAAGCTGAGCAGGGTTCTTGTCGTGGTTAGTAAAATTATGAGGTATAGACAGGGTAGATTGTAAGAATCTTTTCCCCATGGCAGAGGTTTCCACGACCGAGGGCATGGGTTTAAAATGAGGAGTAAATGGTTTTGAGGGTATCTGAGGAAAAACCTTTTTCACTGAGAGGGTGGTGGGAATATGGAATGTACTGTCTGAGAGGGTGGTGGTGGCGGCAGGTACACACACAACATTTAAAATGCATCTGGCCCAGCATTGAAATCACCAAGGCATAAGTAAAGTGAAGTTTATTTATTAGTCAGGAGTAGGCTGACATTAACACTGCAATGAAGTTACTGTGAAAATCCCCCAGTTGCCACACTCCGGCACCTGTTCGGGTACACTGAAGGAGAATTGAGCTTGGCCACTTCACTGAAGCTGCACATCTTTGGACTGTGGGAGGAAACCGGAGCACCCAGAGGAAAGCCACACAGACACAGAGAGAATGTGCAAACTCCACACAGACGCTGGCCCAAGCTGGGAATCGAACCCAGGTCCCTGGCGCTGTGAGGCAGCAGTGCCGCCCCCTATAATAGGCTCTGGACCAAGTGCTGGTAAAGGCGATTAATATAGATAGGTATTTGATGGTCAGCATAGGCATAGTGGGCTGAATGGTCTGTTTCTGAGCGATATGACTCTATGACTGAAGTGAAACAAACCCCTGTTAGCTCTTTGACTCTCTCTGACAGACCTGTTAATCAGCAAACCTGCTCCCATCCATCTGCCATTGGGAATTTGGAATAATGAAGACAAGTGATTGTTATTGGACAGAGTACCAGAATTTTTTATATTTAATGAGACTTAGAGAATCTCACAATGAACTAAAATAATATTTAAATCCTGTTAGAATCGAACAGTTAGATATAATCCCAACATGGAAAAATGAAAGCTTCATTAAACTCAGCTAACGGTCTTAATTCTGATTCACTGAGGTTGACGTTAACTAATTTATACAATAAAACCTTGAGAGGCAGAATCTGTTCTCCTGAGCATTTTATAAATTGCACTGAAATCTATAAACTACATTATCTCCTCATTGAATTCCTGTAATTATTTCATCCGGATCATTATCCCTGGGACAAGCTATTGAATGTTTAATGAAGGTGATCTATTCACTGTCTGTCCCAGAGCTGAATCAGCAGGTAGAAATCAAACTCCTTCCAATTAGGCAGAATTCCAGATCACTGGACTGGCTGATGGCGAATTACTGGAATGAGGGAGTGCTGCACTGTCAGAGGGTCAGTACTGAGGCGGTGCTGCAACAGTCAGAGGGTCAGTACTGAGGGAGTGCTGCACTGTCAGAGGGTCAGTACTGAGAGAGTGCTGCACTGCCAGAGGGTCAGTACTAAGGGAGTGCTGCACTGTCAGAGGGTCAGTGTTGAGGGAGTGCTGCGCTGTCAGAGGGTCAGTACTGAGGGAGTGCTGCGCTGTCAGAGGGTCAGTACTGAGGGAAAGCTGCATTGTGAGAGGGTCAATGCTGAGGGTTTGCTTCAGTGCTGAGGGAGTGCTGCACTGTCAGAGAGTGACTCTGAGAGAGTGCTGCACTGTCAGAGGGTCAGTACTGAGGGAGTGCTGCACTGTCAGAGGGTCAGTGCTGAGGGAGTGCTGCACTGTCAGAGGGTCAGTACTGAGGGAGTGCTGCACTGTCAGAGAGTCAGTACTGAGGGAATGATGCACTGTCAGAGGGTCAGTACTGAGGGAATGATGCACAGTCAGAGGGTCAGTACTGAGGGAGTGCTGCACTGTCAGAGGGTCAGTGCTGAGGGAGTGCTGCGCTGTCAGAGAGTCAGTACTGAGGGAGTGCTACACAGTCAGAGGGTCAGTACTGAGGGAATGATGCACGGTCAGAGGGTCAGTATTGAGGGAGTGCTGCATTGTCAGAGGTTCAGTACTGACGGAGAGCCGCATTGCAAGAGGGTCAGTACTGAGGGAGCGCTGCACTATGAGATCAACAGCATTGATGGCTTGCTTCACTTCAGAGGATCTGTACTGAGGAAATGCTGCACTGTCAGAGGGTCAGTGCTGAGGGAGTGCTGCACTGTCAGAGGGTCAGTGCTGAGGGAGTGCTGCACTGTCAGTGGGTCAGTGCTGAGGGAGTGCTGCACTGTCAGAGGGTCAGTACTGAGGGAGTGCTGCACTATCAGAGGCTGAGTACTGAGGGAGTACTGCACTGTCAGAGGGGCAGTACTGAGGGAGTGCTGCACTGTCAGAGGGGCAGTACTGAGGGAGTGCTGCACTGTCAGAGGGTCAGTGCTGAGGGAGTGCTGCACTGTCAGAGGGTGACTCTGAGGGAGTGCTGCACTGTGGGAGGGTCAGTACTGAGGAGTGCAGCACTGCTCGATGGACAAAACTGATGGAACCAATGTGAAGTTTGAACTTGACGATAAACCTGGAGTCCTCTCTCTTGATAGAAATGTCTGTCAGATTCTGCGATTCTCCAGATTGGGAGTCACTCGCTGATGCTCATTGATTTCTACATTCCTCCAAATCCAGGTGCATTTTCCTCGTGTTAAAACAAAGATAAACCACATTCTCCGACATGTAATTCCCTCACACTCATTAACCCCAATTAAAATGGAAATCATTCGCTCCCGCCCCGGATTCAGTGTTGTCAATCACCGTCAGTCTAAAATGCTGATCAATACAGATTCTCCTTCATTGTCCGGACCACATTCTCTCAAGCTGACCATGTGTGAGGGGCTTGGTGCTGCTCTCAATAACATCTCACTCAATGGGCCCTTCCGGCAACTTGCTGCTGCTTTAAGAAGGAGAGCAGATCCCGGTTAAACACTGAAACCTCTTTCATTGCGGAGAGTTACGGAGATTGTTTTCTTGGAAATGTTTCATTGAACAGCTTCACCTGAACAGGGGTTGGGTCAGTAGCAGCCGTGGCGACATGAGTGACACGCTCGCCTCTGAGTCAGAAAGTCATGGGTTCAAATCCCACTCAAGTGACTTGAGCACCAGATCTCGGTTGACATTCCAGTGCAATGCTGAGGCAGTGCTGCACTGTCAGAGTGAGGACTGAAGGAGCAGCACTGTCAGTCAGTACTGAGGGAGTGCCGCACAGTGAGAGGGTTAGTGCTGAGGGAGTGCTGCACTGTTAGGGGGTCAGTACTGAGGGAGTGCTGCACTGTCAGAGGGTCAGTACTAATGGCTTGCTGCACTTCAGATGGTCAGTACTGAGGGAATACTGCGTTGGCAGAGGGTCAGTTCCGAGGGAGTGCTGCACTGTTGGAGGATCAATGCTGAGTGTGTGCTGTACTGTCAGGGGGTCAGTACTGAGGGAGTGCTGCACTGTTAGCTGGTCATTACTGTGGGAGTGCTGCACTGCCAGAGGTTCAGTACTGTGGGAGTGCTGCACTGAGATCAACAGTACCGATGGCTTGCTGCACTATCAGAGGGTTAGTACTGAGGTATTATCATACTGTCAGAGGGTCAGTACTGAGGGAGTGCTGCACTGTTAGACATAACGTTTTTCAAATTTTATGTTTGTATGTGTCACTGGCTGTCCTCTGAGCTTGATGTGAAGTGTCGTATGGACAGTCTTGGAAGAATAACAGGGTGGAATCTCCCCTGTGTCCTGGCCATTGTTTTTCCCCAAGCAGATATAGACAGAAATTGCTGGGAAAAAAACAGGTCATGTTGCCTCTGTGGAGAGGAAAACAGGGTTAACAATTCAGGTTAGTGACATTTCATCGGAACTGGGAAATGTTATATATGTAATGGGTTTTAAAGAAGAGGTCCAGGGAAAGGGCTGTGCCAGGTAGTGGTGGGAGGGAAGTTGTGGAGGGGCAGTGTATGAAGGTGGTTGGGGACAACGAATGTGATGGTCTGTGATAGTGTGGAAGTCAGGAGTGATGGAATGACTGAATAATCAGCCACGCAGTGCCAAAGTGAGTCGTAAAGGGGGAGGAAAAGAAACAAAATATTCCCGGAACTGATACTGATAATGCCACTCTCCATCTCATAGAAGGATGGGTTAGTAAATTTGCGGATGACGCTAAAGTCGGTGGAGTTGTAGACAGTGCGAAGGGAAGTGGCAGGTTACAGAGGGACATAGATAAGCTGCAGAGCTGGGCTGAGAGGTGGCAAATGGAGTTTAATGCGGAAAAGTGCAAAGTGATTCACTTTGGAAGGAGTAACAGGAATACAGAGCACTGGGTTAATGGTAAGATACTTGGTAGTGTGGATGAACAGAGGGATCTGGGTGTCCATGTGCATAGATCCCTGAAAGAGAATGTGACAGAGAAGCAGCTTTAGAGACAAAAACGAGGGTTGTATATCTCTCTGTGACTGTGTATGTATGCGTATCTCTGTGTAAGTCTGTGTGTGTGTCTCTGTTTGTGTGTATCCATGTGCCTGTGTCTCTGTGTGTGTGTGTATCCGTGTGCCTGTGTCTCTGTGTGTGTATCCGTGTGCCTCTGTCTCGGTGTATGTGTCTCTGTTTGTGTGTGCATCCGTGTGCCTGTGTCTCTGTGTGTGTGTGTGTCTTTGTGTGTGTATCCGTGTGCCTGTGTGTCTGCGTGTGTGTCTCGGTTTGTGTGTGTATCCGTGTGCCTGTGTCTCTGTGTGCAGAGCACAGGAAATTGGGTTACTGTAAGGAGAGGAAATGGCAGTGTGAAAGGACAGGCAGAGCAGGGTTCCCCTGTGGACATACCCCTCCACAACAGGTATACTGAATTGGATACTGTTGTGGGAGATGCTTTACCTGGGACAAGCTGCGACAGCCGGAACTCTGATACTGAGTCTGGTTCTACAGCGCAAAAGGGTGGGTGGAAGAAGAGGAGAGCAGTAGTGATAGGGGACTCAATGGTCAGAGGTACGGACAGGAGGTGCTGTAGTCGGGACAGAGACTCCCGCATGGTTTGTTACCTCCCGGGTGCCAAGGTCAGGGATGTCTCTGATCGCGTGCACAGCGTTCTAAAGTGGGAAGGTGATCAGCCAGATGTCGTGGTACACATCGGTACCAATGACGTAGGTAGGAAGAGTGAGGAAGTCCTGAAGAGTGAGGACAGAGAGCTTGGAAGGAAGTTAAAAAGCAGGACCCCGAGGGTAGTAATCTCAGGATTGCTACCTGTACCACGTGCCAGTGAGGGTAGGAGTAGGATGCTTGGGCGGATGAACACGTGGCTGATGAACTGGTGGAGGGGGCAGGGTTTCCGATTCTTGGATCATTGGGACCTCTTCTGGGGCAGGTGGGACCTTTGTATGTTCCTGTCAGAATTAAAGGCAAAGTAAATAGGAATAAGGAACCTTGGTTCTCGAGGGAGATTGTAACACTGATTAACAGGAAGAGAGAGTTGTATGAAATGTATAGACAGCAAGGAGCAGATCAGATGCTCGAGGAATATAAAAAGTGCAAGAAGCTACTTAAGAGGGAAATCAGGAGGGCTAAAAGAAGACATGAGGTTGCTTTGGCAGACAGAGTGAAGGAAAATCCAAAGAGCTTCTATAGGTATGTTAGGAGCAAAAGGATAGTGAGGGATAAAATTGGTCCTCTTGAAGACCAGAGTGGTAGACTGTGTATGGAACCAAAAGAGATGGGGGTTTTTTTTGCATCCGTATTTACTGAGGAAATGGGCATGGAGTCCACGGAAATAGGGCAAACAGGTAGGGAGGTCATGGAACCGTTACAGATTAAAGGGGAGGAGGTGCTCGCTGTCTTGAGGCAAATCAGAGTGGATAAATCCCCAGGACCCGACAGGCTATTCCCACGGACCTTGAGGGAAGCTAGTGTTGAACTTGCAGGGGCCCTGGCAGACATATTTAAAATGTCAGTATTCAGGCGGGAGGTGCCGGATGATTGGAGGGTGGCTCATGTTGTTCCGTTGTTTCAAAAAGGTTCCAAAAGAAATCCGGGAAATTATAGGCCAGTAAGTTTGACGTCGGTGGTGGGCAAGTTATTGGAAGGTGTGATAAGGGATAGGATCTACAAATATTTGGATAGACAGGGACTTATTAGGGAGAGTCAACATGGCTTTGTGCATGGAACGTCATGTTTGACCAATCTATTAGAGTTTTTCGAGGAGGTTAACAGGAAAGTGGATGAAGGGAAGGCAGTAGATGTTGTCTACTTGGATTTCAGCAAGGCCTTTGACAAGGTCCCTCATGGGAGGTTAGTTAGGAAGGTTCAGTTGCTAGGTATACATGGGGAGGTAGTAAATTGGATTAGACACTGGCTCAATGGAAGAAGCCAGAGAGTGGTTGTGGAGGATTGCTTCTCTGAGTGGAGGCCTGTGACTAGTGGTGTGCCTCAGGGATCGGTGTTGGGTCCATTGTTGTTTGTCATCTATATCAATGATCTGGATGATAATGTGGTAAATTGGATCTGCAAGTTTGCTGATGATACAAAGATTGGAGGTGTAGTGGACAGTGAGGAAGGTTTTCAAAGCTTGCAGAGGGATTTGGACCAGCTCGAAAAATGGGCTGAAAAATGGCAAATGGAATTTAACGTAGACAAGTGCGAGATATTGCACTTTGGAAGGACAAACCAAAGTAGAACGTACAGGGTAAATGGTAGGACTCTGAAGAGTGCAGTTGAACAGAGGGATCTGGGGATACAGTACAGAATTCCCTAAAAGTGACATCACAGGTGGATAGGGTCGTAAAGAGTGCCTTTGGTATATTGGCCTTTATAAATCGGAGTATCGAGTATAAAAGTTGGAGTGTTATGGTAAGGTTCTATAAGGCATTTTCCACTGAGGCTCGGGAAGAAAAAAAACCAGAGGGCATGGGTTAAGGGTGAAAGGAGAAAAGTTTAAAGGGAATATTAGGGGGGGCTTCTTCATGCAGAGAGTGGTGGGAGTGTGGAATGAGCTGCCGGATAAAGTGGTAAATGTGGGGTCACTTTTAACATTTAAGAACAACTTGGACGGGTTCATGGATGAGAGGGGTGTGGAGGGATATGGTCCAAGTGCAGGTCAGTGGGACTAGGCAAAAAATGGTTCGGCACAGACAAGAAGGGCCAAAAGGCCTGTTTCTGAGCTGTAATTTTCTATGGTTCTATACTTTACCATCTGAAAGCAAATAAAGGAGAAAGTATCTGAAATCAGCAAAGTAAAATGTGATAGAAGCGGAGAGGTTACAGATCGACCTGCTGAGTATTTCTGGCAGTTTCTGCTTTTGTTTCAGATTTCCAGCATTCGGTGTGTTTTAATATTCAGTGATTCAATAACGAGGAACAGTTGTCTAGACTGGACGTGCATTCCCTCGAGGGTGGAAGGTTGTGATGATCTAATCATGGGGTTTGGAAGGAGTTGAGAGTGTAAATTTTCACAGTAACTTCATTGCAGTGTTAATGTAAGCCTACTTGTGAGTAATAAATAAAACTTTAACTTTAGATGGAAAGGAACTTTTCCCTCCGGTGTGGGACATGTGAGGGGGGATTAGGATGTGAGTGGAGGACAAGGAGGCAGAGACTGAAAAAAGATTTACATTTTGATAGCACCCTTCACCCTCACATAAGACATCCCAAACTAACTGACAGCCAGGGGAACCCAGTGAAGCATAGCCACTGGTCTAAATGTGCAATTGCAGCAGCCAATTTGTGCGCAGCAAGCTCCTAGAAGGCAATGTGACCGGATAATCTATCTTTTTTTATTTGATTTATTATTGCTGCATGTATTGGGATACAGTGAAAAGTATTGTTTCTTGTGCGCTCTACAGACAAGGCATACCATTCAAACTGTAAATAGATGAAAAGAAAAGGAGAGGGTGCAGGATATAGTCTTGCAGTTACAGTTAGGGTGTAGAGAAAAGTCAGCTTAATATAAGGTAGGCCCATTCAAAATTCTGATGGCAGCAGGGAAGAAGCAGCTCTTGAGTACATGATCTCAGACTTTTGTAAATTAAGAAGGTGGAGGAGAGCATGTCCTGGGTGCGTGGGGTCCTTGGTTATGTTGGCTGCTTTTCTGAGGCAGCGGGAAGTGTAGATGGAGTCAATGGATGGGAGGATAGTTTGTGTGATGGACTGGGCTTCATTCACAACCATTTGTAGTTTCTTGCGGACTTGGTCAGAGCAGGAGGCCTACCAAGTTGTAACACATCCAGAAAGGATGCTTTCTATGGTGTAACTGTAAAAATTGGTGAGAGTCATTGCAGACATGCCAAATTTCCTTAGCCTCCTGAGAAAGTAGAGGCATTGTAGTAATGTCTGAGTGATAAATACCGATAAGCTAGCTGGTGAGAACTCACCTGCTTTGGAACACTACATGTTCATCTGAGAGGCAGACAGAGATCTCAGTTTAACACTTCACTGCAAACATGGCACCTCTGGCAGTGCAGCACTCCCCCAGAGTTGAGTTGAGGAGGAGTTTTTTTTTCACACCGTGAGGTTCTGCGATCTCACAGGTGCCACCTGAAAGGGCAGTGGAAGCAAATTCAATATTAAATTTCAAAACTGAATTGGATCAATACCAGAAGGGGGTGGGATGGAATTTACAGGGAACGATCAGTCGAGTGGGGGTAAACAGCTGACTTCTTCACAGAGCTAGCATAGATTCGATGGGCTGAATAGTCCCCTGCGATGCTGGATCACTCAATGAGTCTATGAACTGCTTCCTTTCTTAACATTCCCCAATGAAAAGATCAGCCATGACCTTATTGAATGGTGAAAAAGGCTCGAGGGGCCAAATGGCCTACTCCTGCTCTTATTGAATCCGGTTAATGTTGTAGCTTCTCTTGAACAATCATTCACTGATTCGTGAGCCGATGGATATTCTTTACTCGTCCAGTCCAAAATATTTCCATTCTCCAGTCAGAGAAGTTTGGTTCCCTCAAGATGAAAACCACTCAAAAGTGAAGATACTCAATGGAGACCCCTGCTGGTGGAAACAGGAGTGAATCAGGATTTTCCAGCCTTCCTGTGGCATTTTCTCTGGTGGCAGAGGTGGCCTGTCGTTGGCCGGTGGCAGGACCTTCTGGTCCCAACGCTGTCAACAGAGATTCTATGGGCCCTCCGTTGCCGGGGCCCCATGGCAAGGAAGGGGGCATCACTGTTGGCCAGACCAGAAGATCTGTGCAGATTAGATTGGCCATGCTAAATTGCCCTTTCGTGTCAGGGGCGTTAGCAGGGTAAATAGGTGGGGTTACAGGGGTAGGTCCAGGGTGGGATTGTTGTTGGTGCAGGCTTGATGGGCTGAATGCTGTACTTCTGCATTGTAGAGATTCTATGATTCTATAATGAGCCCGCACAGAATTTTCAGTGGGTGAAGGCATAACATCAAGCCATTGCCATTTACAAAAGGTCTACAAGACCGTGAACGTGGCATCTTCACCTCCGAGGTGTTTTCTGATGTGATCCCAAAGCCAGGCAGCATCCTCCATGCAGTACACTGATCAGATGGCACCCAAAAAGCTCTGGGGGACACAGATAGATTCAACGGGGCTGGGGGTTTCACACTTGCCATTTCGGGGAGAGGAGTCGGGGGGGGTCACATGCAGACCTTCTCTACCCTTCATATTGATGCGCCCCTTGCTCTAAAGGGGTTGCGAAAGTTATACAGGTAGCGCTTCTTTTGTCCTCCGTCCTGGGTTCCTGTCCATATTGCAGCGGAGTGTCTGCCCTTCCTTGGGTCAGAGGGCGGGATGGGCACTGCATTACCATTCTCACACTCCACAAGATGAGACTCCGGGTGAGCACTGTGGTTCTCCCAGGCTTGGTGGCACAAACCGACAGGCTGGAGGCCATGTGGGTGAACAAAGTGAAATTTATTGACAAACATTCAGAGCCAAATGGTGGCCTTACTGCAATAGTGCTGATATTCACATGTGCCCACAAAGTGCTTACGGTTTCTTATTCTTCCTCACCCTCCCACTACGTCGAGGTGTCTCCCCAGAATGTACAGCTAAGGCTGAGGTGGCCCGCTGAATTCCATGCCCTTTAGCCAGAGATGACTTTGCCTGGAGTCCACTGCAGTTGCTGTGGATTAAGCGCTGGGGAGCCGTTTACATGGAGCTCCCCAGTGCCTGCAGTGGTTAAGTTGTTACGCAGCGGGCAAGTCAGTGGGAACATGCCGCTGGAGCGCGTGAAACTCGTGGGAATAGAAATGAATAATAATGAGCCGTAAGATTCGGCCTGAAAAGATGTCAGTGCTGTCGGCGTGAAACAGTGTGCTTTTTTTTGCTGGACCCAACACTGAAATCTTTTGGTAAGATTTCGCCCACCAAGCGCAGGAGGACGGGATACTTGGCTTCTGAGTCTGCAGGCCCTGACCCACAACAGGGCACCCCGCTCCCCCGCCATCCCACTCCCCTCCTGGCATTGGGCAGTGTCAGTTGACCCATCACATGATCACCTGATAGCAGGGATGGTACATAGTGAAAGATTTGTGCATTTTCCTGTCTGGCTCGGTAAGCCAACTGAAATTTCGGTTAATGTCTGCCAACCATGTCAATTTTCATAAATGGCAGCAAAGTTTAAAAATCAGCAAGTCTCCCGTTTCTTGGCATTGAGGGGTTCTACGTTGCTTACATATTTCCATGCATGGATGTCTGCACCACCGAAGCGAGGGCAGAGGTGTTCTAGAATGGGCAAAGCTGCCCCCAGATTCACTGAGGCCCTTGGTGCCCTCCTGTACAAGATAGACGTCACCAGTTTATGCTGAATGCTGGGAAGAGGAGGAAGCACAACAAGGAGTCTAACAACACCAGGTCAAAGTCCAACAGGTTTATTTGGTAGCAAACGCCACTCGCTTTCGGAGCACTGCTCCTTCGTCAGATGGAGTGGAAATCTGCTCTCAAACAGGGCACAGAGACACAGAAATCAAGTTACAGGATACTGATTAGAATGCGAATCTCTACAGCCAACCAGGTCTTAAAGATACAGACAATGTGAGTGGAGGGAGAATTAAGCACAGGTTAAAGAGATGTGTATTGTCTCCAGACAGGACAACCAGTGAGATTTTGCCACTCCAGCAGGCAAGCTGTGGGGGTTACTGATAGTGTGACATAAACCCAACATCCTGGTTTAGGCCGTCCTCGTGTGTGCGGAACTTGGTTATCAGTTTCTGCTCAGCGACTCTGCGCTGTCGTGTGTCGTGAAGGCCGCCTTGGAGAACGCTTACCCGAAGATCAGAGGCTGAATGCCCGTGACCGCTGAAGTGCTCCCCCACAGGAAGAGAACAGTCTTGCCTGGTGATTGTCAAGCAGTGTTTATTCATCCGTTGTCGTAGCGGCTGCATGGTTTCCCCAATGTACCATGCCTCAGGACATCCTGGTGCAAGGATATCCCAAGGCATGGTACATTGGGGAAACCATGCGGACGCTATGACAACAGATGAATGAACACCGCTCGACAATCGCAGGCAAGACTGTTCTCTTCCTGTGGGGGAGCACTTCAGCGGTCACAGGCATTCAGCCTCTGATCTTCGGGTAAGCGTTCTCCAAGGCGGCCTTCACGACACACGGCAGTGCAGAGTCGCTGAGCAGAAACTGATAGCCAAGTTCCGCACACGTGAGGACGGCCTAAACCGGGATGTTGGGTTTATGTCACACTATCAGAAACCCCCCCAGCTTGCCTGCTGGAGTTGCAGAATCTCACTGGCTGTCCTGTCTGGAGACAATACACATCTCTTTAACCTGTGCGTCATGCTCCCTCCACTCACATTGTCTGTATCGTTAAGACCTGGTTGGTTGTAGGGATTCGCATTCTAATCAGTATTCTGTAACTTGATTTTGTGTCCCTGTGCCCGGTTTGAGAGCAGATTTCCACTCCATCTGACGAAGGAGCAGTGCTCCGAAAGCTAGTGGCGTTTGCTACCAAATAAACCTGTTGGACTTTAACCTGGTGTTGTTAGACTCCTTACTGTGTTTACCCCAGTCCAACGCTGCCATTTCTATATCAAGAGGAGGAAGCCCAGGCAGACTCGCTGCCAGGGAGGAGGGGGAATGTCAAGGTCAACAGTATTGACACGGTGAGCATAGCTAGGTTCCAGTGCCACAGAAGGCCCAACTGCCAAATGTGGCCATGTGTGTGTAGCTAAATCTCTGCCTGTATAGTGGTGGAGGGATGGAAAGGAGGGGCATAAGCTTGTCTGCACCTCAACTGAGGTTCTCTGGTTTCTTCCTGACCCTTGGAGTCTGGCATGACTCTGTTCCATTCCTGAGCACCTTCAGCCTCCTTGTGTTCCCTTCTCCATCTCAACCTTCTCCACCACCTTTCTTCTTTCTCACCAGAGGTTGTGTTTCCAACTGCGAAAACAATCTCCACCCATCTCAGACACTTTTCACTTGGGAAATGGACCGGAAAATAATCAACCAAAAGAACTCTCTGAATCATTAAAAATACCCAGAAGGTCCATCAGTCCGCTCAAACGAATAGTGCCTGTAGTCAATAGAGTTTGGAATACAAAAGCTGAGACTCCACGTGCTTCTGATGTTAACCCTGTGGCTGAAGAGTTGACTACAATAATGATTTCAGCAACAATAATGGCAATATTAGCTGTAAGAGCAATTGTGACAATGAGAGTCAAGCATGCTGGGATATTTGGTCAAGCAATGATCAAAACCCAATGCAGGTCATAAAGTTGCTGCAACATGTGACCTGGCTTGTGGGCTGTGACCTGACACTTACTGTGCTGACCTGGTAAGGATAGTTGTTTAGACCAGGCTAGACACGCCAGAGCCATATCCATACACATAAGGCTACGTGATCTACACGCAATTTGAACTAAACATTATGGAATTGTTTGTGAGTCATACCATTGGCCTGATTGAACAATGTGATCAGTTTCTGGTTACACCATTAGCTGAGTGCCAGGGAACGTTCTGGAAAATTGGGACAGTTTGAGGATAAAGACATGTGTTTCAGCCCTATGTCTTCAGCAAGAACTCAGAGAACAAGTGTGCCCTGAAGGAACACCTTCAGAGAAGACAAAGAACCACTTGGAAGAATCTACATCGGGAATGGACTTGGCCACTTTGTTCTGAACGGGGTAGTATTCATTTCAGTGACATAGTTAAAGTTCAGTTCAGAGGTAGAGTTTCAGTTAAGAGTTAATGTTGAAGTGTAAGACTTAAACGCCAGAGTTCTACCAACTCACCTGCCACAGAATCGAAGTGGGTGAGGAGGGGACAAAGGAAATGTCCATTGACCTCGGGCGGGAGTTTCCAGTCTCGCTCGAGCAAGGCTGTAAAATCCTGCCCAAGGTGCTGGAACTGTTGTAAATTTGAGTCTGGTAACGAAAGTGTTAAAAAAATGAAAGTTTGTTTAAGAGAATTTGAGCTGAGTCCTGTCCTTTGGGTTATAATGCTAAACTAAATACCTGGAAAGTAGTTTAAGTTAAGAGTAGAATAACTATCCTTTACTCCATATCTGCCCCACACTCACCCAAGCCCGATCGCATTTAATGAGTGGGTTGAGGTAAGATGTAACTGAGGGGTGGTGGCAAGGTTACTGATGATGATCAAAACATTTGGGGAACAAGACTATGAACCATATGCTGGAAAATAGGATTAGGATACATAGGTGCTTGAGGGGCTGCGCTGACATGATGGGCCAAAGGGGCTCTTTCTGTCCTGTAAAACTCTGTGACTCTATGGGTGGAATTTTACTGGCACATCCATCCAAGATCCCGCCCAAGGCCAACAGAGAATGCCATTCTCCGAGGCTCGCCCGCCTGCGGAATTGGCGTGGGGATGCCGGTAAAATTCCAGCATATGGGTGCGATCTTACTGGTGGTTCACGCCATACTTCCGCTGCAGCCAGGTCAGCGAATTTGGCAGCCAGCCAAATCTCCATTCACTGCGGCAGGGAGGGAAACAGTGATAAGATTCCAACCTTTAATTCTGCGACTTTCCAGGCCACCTAGTTAAACAGCATTTTAACTATTCACCTGAGGTGCTATCTGACAGAGGTTCGCAAGCTGTGAGATGTGTTATTTAAACACACTAAGGGAAAGGGCAACAAGGAAGGGGGGGGGGAGGAACACAGAGGGGGAGGGAGGAACACAGAGGGGGGATACTGAGGTGTTTTTACTATGAGCTGAGGGAAGGGAGGGATCTAAATATTTCTACTCAGGGTTGGGGGTGGGGAACAGATTCTAAGTTGTTGAATTGCCACCCACAGAATGTTTCTCTGGAGATGGAGACAGGAATCCACTTACTCCCCCCCCCCCCCCCCCCCCCCCCCCGGCCCCCCGCCTTTGGAGAATGAGCCCAAATCGCCCATGCTCCCCTCTCATCTTGTGTCTGAATTGTTACAGTTTTATTGCCCTCCCTCCTCCCTTTCTTGGGATTGCTTTTATTTTCTCGTTGCCTTTGGCAGAGAAACAAAGCGACACAAATGCCCCGGGGGGGTGCGACGTGACGTTTAATCTCCTCACTGTTTGAAGAATGGTTGGAGAATGTATTTTCCATGAACTGTCCCACAGATAACCTTGAGAACTGCTGTCATTGAGGAGAGAGATGGAATCTGATTTGAGTTACAGAAATAAAGTGGAAGAAATGAACAGGCTGATAAAATGCAGCAAAACTGCCCAGAGTTTGGGTATTGTGATTCAGGCTGAGGAAAGTGAATCTAAAATCACTACAATTTCAACGGAGAGACAATGTTTCGGAATCCAACAATCCACAAGGGGAATCTTTCAATGTGTACCATCACTGGAAGTAACATTAACTCCCGGGGAGATTCTGCTCTATGATTGCAATTTATTTTAAAATATTTGTTCATGGGATGTGGCCATCACTGGCTAGGTCAGCATTTATTGCCCGTCTCTTGTTAACCCTTGAGAAGTGGTGGAGAGCTGCCTTCTTGAAACTTTACAGTTCATATTGCGTATCACCAAGGCTCCTTAGGCAGCACCTTCCAAACCCACGACCGCTACCATCTAGAAGGACAAGGGCAGCAGATACATGGGAACACCATCACCTGCAAGTTCCCCTCCAAGCCACTCACCATCCTGACTTGGAAATATATCGCCGTTCCTTCGCAGTCACTGGGTAAAGATCCTGGAATTCCCTCCCGAATGGCAATGTGGGTCAACCCACAGCACATGCATTGCAGAGATTTAAGAAGGCAGTTCACCGCCATCTTCTCAAGGGCAACCAGGGATGGGCAATAAATGCTGGCCAGCCATCGACACCCCCATGTCCACAAATGAATTTTAAAAATGTACACCCACGCTACTGTTAGAGAGAGAGTTCCAGGATTTTGATCCAATGATAGTGAAGGAATAACCATATCTTTTCAAGTCAGGATGGTGTGAGTGGCTTGGAGGGGAACTTTCAGGTGGTGGTGTTTCCAGGCATCTACTGCCCTTGTCCTTCCAGATGGTAGCGGTCGTGGGTTTGGAAGGTGATGCCAAAGGAGCCTTGGTGAGTCCCTTCATTGCATCTTGTAGATGGTACACAGGGCTGCCACTCTGCATGTTGCGCGACAATTTGTGTAAACGTACTGGTTCTGTTACTGGATTAATAATCCCAGAGAATGTGAGTTCAAATCCCCCAAATCCCAGGCATTCTAAGAATGTAGAATTCAGTTTTAAAACTCTGGAAATAGAAACCTGACCTTTGGTTCAGTAATGTCCTTTGGGGAAGGAAAGCTGCCATCCTTATATGGACTTGGCTCATAAGTGTCTCCAACCCCACATTAACAAGTTTGACTCTTCACCACCCTATCCGGTGGCTGAGTGAGACTCGCAGTTGTATCAAATCTGCTACCAGAGGTGCAAGAGGAAGGTCCAGCATCATCTCCTCATGGTAACGAGGGAGAGGGGATGAATTTGGCATTGCCAGCGATGTCATAGAAATCATAGAAACCCTACAGTGCAGAAGGAGGCCATTCGGCCCATCGAGTCTGCACCGACCACAATCCCACCCAGACCCTACCCCCACATATTTTACCCGCTAATCCCTCTAACCTACACATCCCAGGACTCTAAGGGGCAATTTTTTAACCTGGCCAATCAACCTAACCCGCACATCTTTGTCCATGTCCTGGGGAATAATTTAACCTTAATCTTGGAAGATATTTCTTCCATTGTGAATTGTCGTCAGAGTTTGTGAGCAAAGTTTTACACCCCCTTGCGGTGAGAGAGAGGTTGGGAAATACAACCATCTGTTGAGAAGCTCATTGACATCGGTGGGACCAGAAGATCTCGCCAGTGGGAAGAGTTGTAAGATTCCGCCCTTTGTCTGTGAATGGATACAGAAAAGCCTCAGTCAAGACGGCGCGGACATAGATATTGTCCCAAACTTCTGATTGGTGTTTCTCATGGAAGGGAAGGAGAGCGGCAGCGAATGAAATCCATCGGAACAAAAGCTGCCGCGGAAATTCAGACACGGGGTTCTTCCCACCTTGCATATGGCATAGAACGTACAGAAATAGACCATTTGGCTCATTCAGAAGAGCTGGGATCTCCCTGTGGCTGGAACATGAGACCACTTACAGTATGTTAAAGACTGAGGTAGGCAGATTTGTAATCAGTATGGGAATCAAGGGTTATGTGGATCAGGCGGGAAAGTGAAGTTGAGGATTGTCGCATCAGATCAGCCATGACCTTATTGAATGGCGGAGCTGAATCAACGGGCTGAATGGCCAACTTCCGCTCCCAATAAGTAAACTTAAACTTAAAACTGAAACAAAAACAGAAAATCTCAGCAGGCCTGACAGCATCTGTGGAGAGAGAATAGAGCCAATGTTTCGAGACAGGATGACCCACAGATGCAGATAGAGAGGAACATTTTCTGCTGGTTGGGGAGTCCAGGACTTGGGGAACATTGGATTTTAGACAATGTTTAGTACTTTAGACTTTTAGGAGTGAAATGAAGAAACACTTTGCCACGTGGAACTTACAAAGAAATGTGGAAAATGGGAACAGGTGGAGGCCATTCAGCCCTTCCAGCCTGCTCTGCCATCCATTGTGATCATGGCTGATCATGGTTTCCTCCGGGTGCTCCGGTTTCCTCCCACAGTCAAAAGATGCCCGGGTTAGGTTGATTGGCCATGACAAATTGATCCTAGTTTTGGGGGGGATCAGCAGGGTAAATGTGTGGTGTTACGGGGATAGGGTGGGATTGTTGCCGGTGCAGACTCGATGGGCCGAGTGGTCTCCTCCTGTTCCTGTTTGCTACGTTTCTTTGTAAGTGTCACGTACAATCTGCGACTGTACATCTTGTGTGTGTCTCAGTGTCAGCTCTGAAACCTGTACAGCACAATCCCATCCTGTTTCAGTCTCAGCCTGCCTCTGTATCTGTATCTCTCCCTCTGAAATTAGCTTGCCCTTTTCCTGAATAAGACTGACTACATTTCCAAAGGGCTGGATTCATACAACATAAACAGCAAGCTTTCTTCAAACGATGCTTTGGAGAGCGTACAGAGAAGGTTTACCAGGATGTTGCCTGGTATGGAGCGTCTTAGCCATGAGGAGAGATTAGGTAAACTGGTGTTGTTCTCCCTGGAAAGACGGAGGAGGGGGGGCGACCTAATAGAGGTGTATAAAATTATGAAGGGCATAGATAGGGTGAACAGAGGGAAGCTTTCTCCCAGGTCGGAGGTGACGAACACAAGGGGTCACGGGTTCAAGCTGAGCGGGGCAAGGTTCAACACAGATGTGAGGGGGATGTATTTTACACAGAGTGGTGGGGGCCTGCAAAGCACTGCCAAGCACGGTGATTGAGGTGGACACGCTGGGATCGTTTAAGACTTATCTAGATAGCCACATGAACAGACTGGGAATAGAGGGATACAAAAAAATGGTCTAGTGGGCACATGAGCGGCGCGGTCTTGGAGGGCTGAAGGGCCTGTTCCTGTGCTGTATTGTTCTTTGTTCTTTGTTCTTATGATCTTATAGTTAGTATGTCCAGCATACATTGAGAGCCCAAATCTCCACCCTTCCCGGAAGTAAAAAGAGTCACATTCTTCCCAAATCTCCGACACTCTCAACACTTTAATATCCAAGCCCATTCAATCAATCCTCCTCCTTCACTCTCCCTCCGATCGCCCTCCATGTCCCTTTCATTGACAGCTCCTTATTGTCCCTGAGAAACTCCATCAGCTCCTGGTGCCTGATGAATACGGAGACACTTGGGAATAAAATAGATTATACATCATTTTCATGAAGGACACTGGAGTTTCTGAGACACATTTGGTTTAGTTGATCTCAAATTCAGGTTCTGCAAGCATATTTCTCCCTCTCTCATGGGACCTCCAGGTGACAAAAGACAACTGGAGCTTAAGTTTCTTTATTGAATCAGACAGCAAGGAGGCTGGCCACTTGACCGAACATCTTTGTTCTGGTTCTTTGAAGAAGCAATCCAATTAGTACCACTCCACTGCTTTTTCCTCGTAGCCTAGTAATTTTTTTGCCTTCAAAGTATTTATCCAATTCCCCTTCAGAGAGTTATTATTGATCTTTCTTTCAATGTCCTTTCAGCAACACATTCCCGACTCACTGTGTAATAAACTCCCCCCCAACTTCCTCCCTGATTCTTTTCGCAATTATCCTCAATCTGTGTCCTCTTGTTACTGACCCACATGCTGCTAGAAGCAATTGCTCCTTCTCCACTCAATCAAACTCCTTCATGATTTTCAACAACTCTATTAAATCTCCCCCAAACATTCACTGTCAGTGGCCCAGGGCAACAGTGCTGAGTTATGACAGGAGGCACTTCCTATTCCTCTGGTCCCGATCAATCCACAGGCACATTCCATCTTTAATGTATCGGTGCTGTTGCCGAGGAGATTTTCCTTTCACACACACTTGTAAATGCAAATGGGGTTTTGATTTAACAGCTCATTAGAAAGAGGGCACCTCGGATTGTGTAGCACTGGACACGAACTGTCTCTCTGTCAGTGCAGCACTTCCTCAGTACTGACCATCTGACAGTGCGGCACTCTCTCAGTACTGACCTTCTGACCATGCAGCACTCCTACAGTACTGACCCTCCGACAGTGCAGCACTGCCTCAGTACTGACCCTCTGACAGTGTGGCACTCTCTCAGTACTGAACCTCTGACAGTGCAGCACTCCCTCAGTACTGACCCTCTGATAGTGCAGCACTCCCTCAGCACTGACCCTCTGACAGTGTGGCACTCTCTCAGTACTGACCCTCTGATCGTGCAGCACAGTAGGAAGTCTAACAACACCAGATTAAAGTCCAACAGGTATATTTGGTAGCAAAAGCCACGAGTTTTCGGAACCCTCAGTGCTGACCCTCTGACAGTGCAGCACTCCCTCAGTACTGACCCTCTGACAGTGCAGCACTCCCTCATTACTGACCCTCTGACAGTGCGGCACTCCCTCATTATTGACCCTCTGACAGTGTGGCACTCCCTCAGTACTGACCCTCTGACAGTGCAGCACTCCCTCAGTACTGACCCTCTGACAGTGCGACACTCCCTCATTATTGACCCTCTGACAGTGCAGCACTCCCTCAGTACTGACCCTCTGACAGTGTAGCACTCCTTCAGCACTGACCCTCTGACAGTGCAGCTCTCCCTCAGCACTGACCCTCTGACAGTGCAGCTCTCCCTCAGCACTGACCCTCTGACAGTGCAGCACTCCCTCAGTACTGACCCGCTGACAGTGCAGCACTCGCTCAGTACTGACCCTCTGACAGTGCAGCATACATTCAGTACTTACCTTTTGTCAGTGCAGCACTTTTTCAATGCTGACCCTTAGACAGTGCAGTGGACCTTCAGTACTGATCTTTTGACAGTGCAACACTCTCTCAGTGCTGACCCACTGACAGTGCAGCACTCCCTCACTATTGACACTTTGATTTTCAGCACTCCCTTTGTATTGACCCTCTGATAGTGCAACACTCTCTCAGTACTGACCCTCTTACAGTGCAGCACCTCCTTACTACCGACCCTCGACAGTGCTGCACTCCCTCAGTACTGACCCTCTGACAGTGCAGCAGCCCTTCAGTGCTGACCCTCTGACAGTGCAGCACCCCCTCAGTGCTGACCCTCTGACAGTGCAGCACCCCCTCAGCACAGACCCTCTGACAATGCGGCACTCCCTCTGTACTGACAGTGCAGCACTGCCGAAATACTGACCTCTGAGGGGGCGGCATGATGGCACAGTGGTTAGCACTGCTGCCTCATAGCTCCTGGGATGTGGCTTTGATTCCCGGCTTGGGTCACTGTCTGTGTGGAGTTTGTACATTCTCCCCCTATCTGCGTGGGTTTCCTTCGAGTGCTCGGGTTTCCTCCCACAGTCCAAAGATGTGCAGGTTAGGTTGATTGGCCATGCTAAAATGCCCCTTATTGTTCCGGGATGTGTTGTTTCGATGGATTAGTGGGGTAAATACGTGGGGTTATGGAGAAAGGGCTTGGGTGGGATTATTGTCGGTGCAGACTCAATGGGCCAAATGGCCTCCTTCTTCACTGTAGGATTTCTATGATTCTATGATGCTATGACCCTCTGATAGTGAAGCCCTTCTCTAATTATAGAGCTGTTAGCCTGGACTAGGGACTCAAGTTTATAGAATGTGTCTGTAAGCCATGATCTTCTAACTAAGGGGACATCATGACCCTCCTTGACCCATGATAATCACTGAGCAACAACGCTGTTCCAATTGTTTTTTTGTGGATACATCAAATGAGGAACGAACATCCATGTGAAGATTGAAGAATGAAATATGAATGGGGCTGGTACAATGCCAATTTCATTGCTTTCATGCCTGGGGTGATTTGAGCAAATTTTTCCTGCACACAAACGCTCAGAGGTTTCAATTCTTAAAATTTGAATGTTTATTCAAATTCTATCTGCTTCTATCCTCTGGATTTGAATTGGTTTTCTTTGTCAATGTCTCTTTTGTTGTTGGTTTGCAGGCAGATTTAGATATCATTTCCTCTCCAAAGCATTTTTTTGTTACACTGCAGTAATGTTATGATGCTGATTCCAGTTATGTTGTGATGATGTAATGTCAAAATATCGTGTGATTCAAACATTACCATCACTAATTGAATTGAAAGCCAGAGTAAGGAGTTATTCTTCAGTCGTACAGGACATTAGAGAGGTTGTAGAGAGTTGTTTTTCAAACTGGAGGCCTGTAACCAGCGGTGTGCCTCAGGGATCAGTGCTGGGCCCACTGTTATTTGTCATTTATATTAATGATTTTGATGAGAATATAGGGGGCATGGTTAGTGAGTTTGCAGATGACACCAAGATTGGTGGCATTGTGGACAGTGAGGAAGGCTATCTCCAATTCAGGATCTTGATCAATTGGGCCAGTGGGCTGACGAATGGCAGATGGAGTTTAATTTAGACAAATGCGAGGTAATATATTTTGGTAGATTGAACCAGGGCAGGACTTACTCAGTTAATGGTAGGGCATTGGGGAGAGTTGCAGAACAAAGAGATCCAGGGGTACATGTTCATAGCTCCTTGAAAGTGGAGTCACAGGTGGACAGAGTGGTGAAGAAGGCATTCGACATGCTTGGTTTCATCAGTCAGAACAGGAGTTGGGACGTCTTGTTAAAGTTGTACAAGACATTGGCAAGGCCACACTTGGAATACTATTATAGAAAGGATATTTTTAAACTAGAAAGAGTGCAGAAGAGATTTACTCGGATGCTACCGGGACTTGATGGATTGAGTTATAAGGAGAGGCTGGATAGACTGGACTTTTTTCTCTGGAGCGTAGGAGACTGAGGGGTGACCTTATAGAGGTCTATAAAATAATGAGGGGCATAGACAAGGTAGATAGTCAATATCTTTTCCCAAAGGTAGGGGAGGCTAAAACTAGAGGGCATAGGTTCAAGGTGAGAGGGGAGAGATACAAAAGTGTCCAGAGGGGCAATTTTTTCACACAGAGGGTGGTGAGTCTCTGGAACAAGGTGCCAGAGGTAGTAGTAGAGGCGGGTACAATTTTATCTTTTAAAAAGCATTTAGATAGTTACGTGGGTACGAATGGTATAGAGGGATATAGGCCAAATGCGGGCAGTTGGGATCAGTTTAGGGGTTTACAAAAAAAGGGTGGCATGGACAAGTTGGGCCGAAGAGCCTGTTTCCATGCTGTAAACCTCTATGACTCTATTAGTGAAACCACATCAGGAATACGGTATGCACAATCTTGGCCTCCTTACTTATGGAATGATATAAAGGTGTTGATGAGGTTCAGAGAAGATTCACTAAATCATTACCAGGAATACGCAGATTCTGAGGACAGGCTAGGATTGCATCTGCTGGAGTTTAGCGAGCCAGAGGCGACAAGATTTTGAATGGTTGTGGTGATTGTGGTGATTGCCCCTTTAAGGCAGCACAGCAGAAAAGGGTCGCGTGGCTTGAGGGAACAGTTGGGACCGAGAGTGAGTCATCACCCCAGGGGGTGGAGTCCTCTCTGGGGCAGGAGACATCAGAAACTATGTAAAATATGTGTAGAGACTGGGGCAGCTGGGTGGGGTTGCAAGTCACTGCATAAGGTTTTCCTTGTTAAATAATTACCTTTTATGTCCTGATGCAGTCTGAAGTTACATTGGCAATGGGGATAACATGGATTATGTTAGCCAGCTAGTGAGTGTTTCCTTTTCATTGAAGTCTGTAGAAAGAAATGCTCACCTGAGGAAGAGGGGATGCCAGAGGAAGAACTGAAGGCCCCATAAAAGAGGCAGTGAAAGACCCCAGAACGAGGGCAATGAAAGACTCCAAAAGTCAAGGCAGCATGGTAGGTTTCATAGAATCATAGAATCCCTACAGTGCAGAAGGAGGCCACTTGGCCCATCGAGCCTGCACCAACAATAATCCCACCCACAACACCACGCATCCACCCTGCTAAACTCCCTGACACTGAGGGACAATTTAGCATAGCCAATTAACCTAACTCACATATCTTTGGACTGTGGGAGAAAAGCAACCGGAGGAAACTCACGCAGACATGGGGAGAACAGGAAATCTCCACAGTCAGCCGAGGCCAGAATTGAACCCGGGTCCCTGGCGCTATGAGGCAGCAGTGCTAACCACTGTATCACTGTGCTGCCCTGGTTAGGTTTAAAGTTTATTTATTAGTGTCACAAGTAGGTTTACATTAACACTGCAATGAAGTTACTGTGAAAATCCTGTAGTCCCACACTCTTGCGCCTGTTCAGGTACATTGAGGGAGAATTTGGCATGGCCAATGCACCTAACCAGCACGTCTTCCAGACTGTGGGAGGAAACCGGAGCACCCGGAGGAAACCCACGCAGACATTGGGAAAACATGCAAACTCCCCACATGCACTGACCCAAGCCGGGAATCAAAGCAAGGTCCATGGCACTGTGCTACCTTGCTGCCCAGGTACATTGGCCATGCTAAATTCTCCCTCAGTATACCCAAACAGGCACCGGAGCGTGGCGAGTAGGGGATTTTCTCTGTAACGTCATTACAGTGTTAATGTAAACCTACTTGCGACACTAATAAATAGACTTTAAACTTAAATTTAAATGAAGAGCTGAAAGCAAGGAGGATGCAAAGAATCTCTTCTTTTGGTATCATAATGAGAAGTTCATTGATAATTTTAGCAACGATCTACAATGAAACAATAAATCTACAAGAGTTGCGTATACTTAACCGAGAATGAGATAAATGGTGATGACTGTAATCTGAATGAGAAGTGGCTCAGCTACACCAAAGCCAAGGAGAACACAAAGACACTATGTGAAGGAATTTGAAGCAGCTCGGAAAGCTCGGAGAGCAGTGAGAAACAGCACAGCGTTCACCAGCCGGTGATGAAGGAACTGGAGTCGGAGCTTGAAGATGTGAATAAAGGATGGAAAGGGTTTGAGGAGAAGGCACAAGCAGAGCTCAGCAGCAGAGGTCGTAGCATGGAACTCGAGGAGGGCCATGGACATCCCATCGGCCATGGACATCCCATGTAATGGATGTTATCAATATTGCGACATGTGAGATAACTGCCAGTCTCAGAGTGAAGCACATCAAGGATTTCATTTATGGCTCTCATGTAGGACATAGAGACATAGAAAATAGAAGCAGGAGTAGGCCATTGGGCCCTTCAAACCTGCTCCGATATTCATTTTGATCATGGCTGACCATCGAATTCAATAGCCTGAATCCGCCTTGCCTCCATATCCCTTGATCCCCTTTAGCCGCAAGAGCTATATCTAATTTCTCCTTGAAATCATGTTTTGGCCTCAACTCATTTCTGTGATAATGTATTCCACGTATTCACCACTCTCTGGTTGAAGACATTTCTCCTCAGTTCAGTTCTTAAAGGTTTACCCCTTATTCTCAAACGATGACTCTAGTTGTGTGCAGCCCCATCGGGAATATTCTTTCTGAATCTCCCTTGTCTAATCCTGTTAGAATCATAGAATCATAGACTCCCTAGAGTGAAGAAGGAGGCCAGTCAGCCCATCAAGTCTACACCAACCCTGCAAAGAGTATCCCACCCAGGCCCTATCCCCCTACAACCCAGCACATCCACCATAGGTAATGCACCTAATCTACACACTGGGGCCAATTTTACTTGGCCAACCCACCTAACCTGCACATCTTTGGAGTGTTGGAGGAAACCGGGGCACCCGGAGGAAACCCACGCAGACACGTGGAGAATGTGCAGACTCTGCACAGACAGTGACCCAAGGCTGGAATTGAACAGGGGTCCATGGCACTGTGAAGCAGCAGTGCTAACTACTTTGCTATCGTGGTGCCCTATTTTTAAAATTTCTACGAGATCCCCTCTCACTCTTCTCAACTCCAATGAATATTCCAAAGATGTGCGGGTTAGGTTGATTGGCCATGCTAAAATTGCCCCTTAGTGTCCTGGGATGCGTAGATTAGAGGGATTAGCGGGTAAAATGTGTAGGGATATGGGGGTAGGGCCTGGGTGGGATTGTGGTCGGTGCAGACTCGATGGGCCGAATGGCCTCTTTCTGTACTGTAGGGTTTCTATGATTTCTATGATTTCTATGATTTCTAATCCTAACTGACTTAGTCTCTCCTCATATGACAGACCTGCCATGCCAGGAATCAGCCTTTGCTGCACTCCCTCTTTTGCAAGGACATCCTTCCTCAAGTAAGGATCCCAAAACAGCACACAATACTCGAGGTGTGGCCTCTCCAACGCCCTGTGTCATCCACTGCAAGAGTCACCATGTTGTAGGAAGCAGATAATGGAGCGGAGTTGTCATTTACTAGAGTCTGGGGATTCTTCAGAGTTCTGATTTAATGATCGAACTATCAGTCGTGTGAAATACAAAAATGAGCTTGAGAGGATTGACATTCTGCTGAAAGGCCAAAACTGTCTGATGTTTTAGGGTGCGGTGGAGAACATAGCAATGAATAAAACCCAAAGAGAGAATGCAACTGCTTGAACAAGTCAACAAATCATGGGAATTGCTCAATGAGTATGACAAAAAGAAGGAAGAAATGATAAATGCAGAAGAAGTAGTTCGATTCAACCCCAACAAAAAGAAAAATGTGCCAATTGAGCGAAAGCATGCAAAGCATGGGAAGAAAGACATAGTTAGCCAACGTTGCTGAAAGAGCATGATGGATTTACCTTGGAAGAAGCAGAGAAACAGATAAAGCGGATGAATTGCAAAAGTGGAGAATGGACTACAGAATGACTGTGATTCTCTTTGATAAGAGAAGGTTATTCTGGCTGAAAAACTCCAGTGGTTTGAGGAAGAACTCAAATAAAGTTTTGAAAGTTTGTTTATTAGTGTCACAAGTCGGCTTACGTTAACCCTGCAATGAAGTTACTGTGCAAATCCCCTAGTTGCTAGACTCAGACACCTGTTCGGGTAGACTGAGGGAGAATTTAGCATGGCAAATGCACCTAACCAGTACATCTTTCAAACTGTGGGAGGAAACCGGAGCACCCGGAGGAAACTCATGCGGACACGGGAAGAATGTGCAAACTCCGCACAGACAGTGACCCAAACCAGGAATCGAACCTGGTCCCTGGTGCTGTGAGGCAGCAGTGCTAACTACTGTGCCATGGTGCTCTGCAGGAGAGTCTTAAGCTGAGGGAAGATGTCAGCCAACTGGAAATTTCTTGCTGTACTTTTGTAACTTTGTTGTAACTTTGAAGGAGAAATGTTTTGTTGTAACTTTGAAGGAGAAATGCTTACAGGAGACAATGTAGAATCAGCTGAACTCCAGGGCAAAGCAACTAGAAAATAACAATTTAGAATCAGAGAATCCTTACAGGCCATTTGGCCCATCTAGTCTGCATCACCCACAATCCTACTCAGGCCTTATTTCCATAATCCCACATGTTTACCCTGCTAACCCATCTGACACAAAGGGGCAACTTCACATGGCCAATCCACCTAACCCATACATCTTTGGAGTGTGGGAGAAAACTGGAGCACCCAGAGGAAACCCACACAGACACAGGGAGAATGTGCTAACTCCACACAGATAGTGACCCGAGGCTGGAATTGAACCTGGATCCCTGGCACTGTGGGGTAGCAGTGCTAACCACTGTGCCACCGTGCCACCCAGTGAAGTTCAGTGCAGAATAGAAGCAGGAGAATAAGAGCTTGAAGGAGAGAAGCTCGACAATAAGAAATTAAGGCTATGGGACAAGTGCTGGTAAATGGAATCCGGTGCAAGTTGAAGTGTTTCTCTCGTGTCGGTGCAGACTCAATGGGCTGAAGGGCCTCTTCTTCACTGTGTGATTCTCTGGACTGAAAACATTGATGTTAACAACAGAATCAGCAATTCAGACACAAGAAAACTATGATTACATGCCAGAACAAGATTGCTGAAATGGGCAAACTGATAGAAAAGCACAAGACCATAAGACGACAAGATAAAGGAGCAAAATTAGGCCATTCGGCCCATCGAGTCTGCTCCACCATTCGATCATGGCTGATAGGTTTCTCAATTCCATTCTACCACCTTTTCCCAGTAACCTTTGATCCCCTGACCAATCAAGAACCTATCTATATCTGTCTTAAATACACTCAATGACATGGCTTCCACAAGAACCGATCTGATAAAATGGTCGATGAAAAAGATGCTGAATTGATATGCTTGAAGGAGAAGAAACTTTATTAAATGACCTAAATATCAGAAACAGAGTACAAAGACCATTTCCTTCATATGTGACAGACTGGAATTGCAAAAGAACTGTCAAGACATAAGACTTGATGTTGTGTTGTGATGATAAATGCCTGCATGCATTACAAAGTAAGGTCCTTAGCAGAGCAAGGGTCAATGTGGGATTGGAAAGTGACACCATCCACAGAGTAAAGTATGTAGTCACATGATCGGAGAACAGTCTATGACAGAACTCAGTAAGCAGCATGCCGGCATGGAATAGCTTCATGCAAGACCATATTTGGAACTGTGCATTAGCTGAAGCCTATTCGTAGAATTGTTTATGTTTAAATACAAACCTAAAAATCTCATCAATGAGAAGTCATTGCACCGATTTACAAATGCCTAACTCATGTGCATTATACTTATTTAGAACTTGGGCTTGAGTAATTTAGAGTCGTGGAGTCATTGAGCAATACAGCATGGAAACAGGCTCTTCGGCCCAACTGGTCTATGCTGACCAACTTGATATTGAAGATTGTATAAAAGTGCTAAACGGGGAGGGGTGTGGTGATTGTGGTGACTGTCCCTTTAAGGCAGAACAGCAGAAGAGTGTCACCTGGCCTGAGGGACTATTTGGGACCAGGAGTGGGTAATCACTCCAGGGGGTGAAGTCCTCTCTGGGACAGAAGCCATGTCAAAGCCATGAAGGGAATGGGGCAGCGGGTGAGGCTGCAACCCATTGTATAATTTTTCCCTTGTTAATAAGTACCTTTAGTGTTCTAATGAAGTTTGAAGCATGCAATTACTGCAGTAGAGAGAATGTTTCCTCTTGTGGGAGAATCTTGAACTCGGGGGTCACTGTTCAAAAATAAGGAGTTGATCATTTAAGGCAGGGATGGGGAAAGCCGATTTCTCTCCGAGGGTCGCGAGTCTTTGGGATTCTCTTCCACAAAATGTGTTTGAGGTAGAGTCTTTGAATATCTTTAAGGCAGAAGCGGTGTATTCTTGTTAAGGAGAGGGGTGAAAGGTTATCGGGGGTAGGCAGGAATATTGAAACTGAGGCTTACATTAGATCAGCCATAATCTTATAGAATGACGAAACAAGCTTGAGGGGCCGAGTGGGCTACTCCTGCCACTAATTTGAACGTACGTACCTATACACAATCAAGCTGAAGGAGACCATTAACAGACAGGAGACATTTGGAAACAATTGTTAGCAGAATTTTCCCACCCCTGTGAAACATTCAGTGATTCCTGACTGCGATATGTATTATCAGGCCAGAGGTTAATATTATGGAAAGCTTCTTTCTAAACATTGCCTGTGGATTAAACAATACATCAGTGTCCGAAAGGGAACAAACAACCTCTTGATCAAGGTAACCTTCTCTCGTCTCTGTAGAAAGTGGAGTCGGTGTCAATCTTTCAAAGCTGTTTGCTGATTTTGTTCTGAAACAGGACTTGAACCCGCAACCTTCTAGACTCTGATGTGACAGTGCCACCCACTGCGTCACAGCCAGCACTGCAGACAGTTGGCTCTCCGTAGTGGTATCTAATGATGACTTGTGAACCTGTCCATTGTGAGAGGAATCAGGACGTTCAGAGGGTAAAAGTTTTCCCGTCCCTTTCAGCAAGGCTCTGACAGGCAGAGATCAGGATAACAAAAAGGCACTTTGTCTCTCAGCTCCCGAGTCCTTGACGCAAGGCTGCGATTCTCAGCAATGGGAATGTGTAAAGATTATCCTTTGCTTTGAGAACGAGTCTGAAAGTCCTTGGATTCAGTCCGTGGACAAAATCAAACTGGGTCATCAGAGTCATAGAGCTTTACCGCACAGAAAGAGGCTTTTCGGCCCATTGTGTCTGTGTCAGCCATCAAGCACCTATCTATTCTAATCCCATTTTCCAGCACTTGGTCAGTAGTTTTGTACGCTGTGGCATTTCAAATGCTCATCTCAATGCTTCTGAAATGTTGTGAGGGTCTCATAAAAATTTAGGAAATTCTAATAGGTTTAGATAGAGTAGATTCGGAAAGAATGTTCCCAATGGTGGGGGAGTCCAGAACTAGGGGGTTTGATTGAGGATAAGGGGGTAAACCTTTTAGAACAGAGGTGAGGAGAAATTTCTTCACCCAGAGGGCGGTGAATGTTTGGAATTCACTACCACGGAAAGTAGTTGAAGCCAAAACATTGTCTGATTTTAAGAAGAAATTAGATATAGCTCTCGGGGCTAAAGCGATCAAGGGATATGGGAGGAAGGGGACAATCAAGATATTGAATTCGATGATCAGCCATGATCAAAATGAATGGTGGAACAGGCTCAAAGGGCTGAATGGCCTACTCCTGCTTCTAGTTTCTAAATTTCTATGTTCTCAGTTCCCTCTTCAATAAACCTCACTCCCCCAGAGAGTCAGAGGGACTGAAATAATAGCGCTGCTCCAGATCTGGTACTGAGAGGGATCTGGATGTACAGGTCTATGGATCCCTGAAAGTGGCAACAAAGGTGGATAAGGTGGGCGAGAAGACATACAGCATGCTTGCCTTCATTGGCCAGGGCATTGAGTATAAAAGTTGGCAAGTTATGTTACAGCTGTATAAAACGCTCATTAAGCCGCGTTTGGGATATTGCGTGCAGTTCTGGTTGTCACACTACCAGAAGGATATGAATGCTTTGGAGAGGGTGCAATGAAAGTTTACCAGGCATGGAGGGTTTTGGATATGAGAAAAGGTGGGTAAACTTGGATGGTTTTCGCTGGAAAGACGGATGCTGAGGGGCAACCTGATAGAACTTTACAAAATTTTAAGAGGCATAGAAGGGTGGATAATAAAAGGCTTTTCCCAGGGTGAAAGAATCGACTACAAGAAGGCACAGATTCAAGGTGGAAGATGTACGGGGAAGGTTTTTCACACGGAAGGTGGTGGTGCCGAGAATGCACTGCTAGTGCAGGTGGTGGAAACAGGCACATTAGCAACGTTCAAGGTACATCTTGATAGACACATGAACGATCAGTGAACAGACGGATAGGAACCACATATCGGGGCAGGCTTGGTGGGCCTAAGGGTCTGTTCCTGTGCTGCATTGTACTTTGAGACAGGGAGAAGCAGTTCAGAGAAGGTTTACTAGACGAATACCAGGAATGGTTGTCTTATTATAAAATGTATGAGAGGTTAGGAAAATATCCACTGGAATTGAGAAGAGTGAGAGGTGGCTTAATCAAAACTTTTAAGATACTGGGGGGTAGCAACAGAATGGATGTGGAGCGGAAATCTCCTCTTGTGGGAGTTCCTCTAGAACTAGGTGTCATTGGTTAAAAATAAGGGGTCGCTCACTTAAGACGGAGATAAGGAGAACTTCTTTTCTCTCAGAGGGTTCTAATCTCTGGAGCTATCTTCCTCAAAAGATAGCGGAAACAGAGGGTGGGGTTTTCCGGCCGCGCTCGCCTCAAAACCGGAAAATCCCGTCTGATGTCAACAGACTTTTGCATGGTCCGCCCCCGCCAGCTATGATTCCAGTGGCAGGCAGGATGGGAAAACTCCCATTCCCCCCGCCCCCTCCACGCACCCCCAAATCATTGAATATTTTTAAAGCAGAACTAGATAGATTTTTGATGAACGAGGGGGTGAAAGGTTTTCAGCAGGAATGTTGGGTTGAGGTTACAATCTGATCAGCCATGATCTTATTGAATGATAGAGCAGGCTTGAGGGGCTGAGTGGCCTACTCCTGTTCCTAATTTGTATGTTAATATGAGACACAAAGTCAGAATCCTGAGCTGAGTCCTTCACAGCATTCCACATGGAATGATGAAATGGGTGAACATAAAGTAGATGTCCCACATTCGGTATAAAGTGTTCACATAGCTGGAATGCATCTCAATCATGCCCTGTGAGATTCCCCTTCATCATTTCATAGAAACTGTACAGTGCAACAGGAGGTCATTTGGCTCATCGAGTCTGCACCAACTCCCTGACAGAGCATCTTAACTAGGCCTACCTTCTGCCCTATGCCTGTAACCCAATGCATTTCCGATGACTAATGCACCTAACCTGCACATCTTTGGACTGTGGGAGGAAACTGGATCACCTGGGGGAAACCCACGCAGACACAGATAGAACGTGCAAACTCCACACAGGCAGTGGACCAAGGCTAGAATCAAACCCGGCTCCCTCGTGCTGTAAGGCAGCAGTGTTACCCACTGTGTCACCATGCCACCCAATAGTGGGCTTGTCCAGGATTTGAACGCAGGACCTCTTGCACTTTCAATTCATAAACAGGTCAAAAGGGAATGGTATCTATGATAACCCCAACAGTTCCATGGGGAATCTCTAATTGATCTCCTTGTGGGGCTCATTCAATACTAGTTCCCTTGGTGACACTCGATGGCCTGAAACCGTCCCCGAGCCCTTTACAAAGCAGACACCGGGAATGGTGACAACTGTTCTCACGGTCGGGATTTGTGTGAGAACTGTTGTGCCAGTTGCAACTTGTATGGGAACTGTTGTTCCGGTTGGGACTTGTGTGAGAATTGTTTTTCCAGTTGCAGCTTGTGTGGGAACTGTTGTTCCAATTGGGACTCATGCGTCTGAGAAGCAAAACCCTAGAAAGTGACACCCCAGAAGGGGAAAGCCCGGAAGGCGAAACCCAGAAGGCAAAACCCTGGAAGGTGAAATCTTATGGTTCAATTTAAATGTAAGAATATGAACTGTTTTTATTGCATGAGGTATATTTGCTGTTGATAATGCAATTATATCTGCTTATTGTCTTAATAATATATCATTGTGTAAAAACGTTCAAGCTGTTAACCTATTTGGAAAAGAGGTGAAGACTGTCTACCATGTTAATGGGGTTGCCATGGTTTTGTATCAAGACTGACTGGCAGTTCATTTAATGTAGGTAACAGTTAATAGGGAATTGGCCACCTTCTTAAATTCTTTGATAAGAAAATTGGCCAATGTTGCAAGTCTGTCAATACTTAATTCTATAACATGTTACAGTAACACTTATTTTGAAGAGGCTGCTAAAATGGACTGAAATTATGATGTGTATGGATTGTACTTTGTAATGTATTTGGATAAATAGTTTTAAAATATTAAAAACAGTTGGAACTTGTGTAGGGACACTATGGAGTAGTGGCTTTATTTTGTGTTAAATAATAAATACCATTCCTTTCCAGTCAGGCTTCCTGAGTTATTACAGTACCCTGAGGCCAATGAGTCTGCTCTTGCTCAGAGTGGACCAGGCAGATCCGAATCCATTCCTTGCTTGTTCCAAAACCCAAGTCGAAATTTCAAAGAACAAAGATCAAAGAAAACTACAACACAGGAACAGGCCCTTCAGCCCTCCAAGCCTGCACCGACCATGCTGCCCGACTTAACTACAACCCCCTACCCTTCTGGGGACCATATCCCTCTATTCCCATCCTATTCATGTCCTTGTCAAGACGCCCCTTAAAAGTCACTACCATATCCACGTCCACTACCTTCCCCGGCAATGAATTCCAGGCACTCACTACTTTCTGTGTAAAAAATCTGCCTCATACATCTTCTTTGAACCTTGTCCCTCGCACTGTAAACCTATGCCCCCTAGTAATTGATTCTTCCACCCTGGGAAAAAGCTTCTGACTATCCATTCTGTCCATGCCTCTCATAATCTTGTAGACTTCTATCAGGTCTCCCCTCAACCTCCGTCACTCCAGTGAGAACAAACCAAGTTTCTCCAACCTCTTCTCGTAGCTAATGCCCTCCATACCAGGCAACATCCTGGTAAATCTTTTCTGTACCCTCTCCAAAGCCTCCACATCCTTCTGGTAGTGTGGCAACCAGAATTGAACACTATATTCCAAGTGCGGCCTAACTAAGGTTCTATAAAGCTGCAACATGACTTACCAATTCTTAAACTCAATACCCCAGCCGATGAAGGCAAGCATGCCGTATGCCTTCTTGACTACCTTCTCCACCTGCATTACCACTTTCAGTGACCTGTGTACATGTACACCCAGATCCCTTTTCCTGCCAATACTCTTAAGGGTTCTGCCATTTACTGTATATTTCCTATCCGTATTAGACCTTCCAAAATGCATTACCTCACATTTATTCAGATTAAACTCCATCTGCCATCTCTCCGCCCAATCTCCAACTGATCTATATCCTGCTGTGTCCTCTGATGGTCCTCATCGCTATCCGCAAATCTACCAACCATTGTGTCATCCGCAAACTTTCTAATCAATCCAGTTACATTTTCCTCCAAATCATTTATATATATTACAAACAGCACTGATCCCTGAGGAACACCACTTGTCACAGCCCTCCATTCAGAAACACACCCTTCCACTGCTACCCTCTGGCTTCTTTGACCGATGATGTGGAGATGCTGGTGTTGGACTGGGGTGAACACAGTAAGAAGTCTCACAACACCAGGTTAAAGTCCAACAGCTTTATTTGGTAGCAAATTTGGTATTTGGTATTTGGTTATTTGGTAGCAAATACCAAATTGACCGAGCCAGTTTTGTATCCACCTTGCTAGCTCACCTCTGATCCTATGCGACTTCACCTTCTGCACCAGTCTACCATGAGGGACCTTGTCAAAGGCCTTACTGAAGTCCATGTAGAAAACATCTACTTCCCTACCGTCATCAATCATCTCCGTCACTTCCTCGAAAAACTCGATCAAGTTCGTGAGACACGACCTCCCCTTCACAAAAACCATGTTGCCTCTCACTAATACGTCCACTTATTTCCAAGTGGGAATAAATCCTGTCTCGAAGAATCTTTTCCAATAAATTCCCTCCCACTGATGTAAGGCTCACCGGCCTGTAATTACCTGGATTATTCTTGCTGCCCTTCTTAAACAGAGGAACAACATTGGCTATTCTCCAGTCATCTGGGACCTCCCCTGTAACCAGTGAGGATACAAAGATTTCTCTCAAGGCCCCAGCAATTTCCTCCCTTGCCTCTCTCAGTATTCTGGGGTATATCCCATCAGGCCCTGGAGACTTGTCTGCCTTAATGTTTCTCAAGAACCCCAATACCTCCTCCTTTTTGATCTCAACATGACTCAAACTATCTACACGTCCTTTCCCAGACTCATCAAGTCCTTCTCTTTGGTGAATACCGACACAAAGTATTCATTTAATACCTTGCCCATTTCCTCTGGCTCCATGCATAGATTCCCTCCCTTGTCCTCGAGTGGGCTAACCCTCTCCCTGGCTAACCTCTTGCTCTTTATATATGTATAAAAAGCCTTGGGATTTTCCTTAATCCTGCTGGCCAATGCTTTCTCATGACCCCTTTTAGCCCTTCTTACTCCTTGCTTAAGATTCTTTCTACTTTCCTTGCATTCCACATCTGCTTCATCTGCTCCCAGCCTCCTAGCTTTGACAAAGGCTTCCTTTTTCTCTTTGACTAGGCTCACAATATCTCTCGTTATCCAAGGTTCCCAAAACTTGCCATACTTATCCTAAATGAATTTAATCCAATTCATTGTTCCCACAAGGAAGACAAACAAGCTGACAAGTAAAGGCATTACAACCCATCTTGTTCCTGATCCGATGTTTGATCTTAGCTGAAAGGCCGAGAAGCGATCTGCTCGAACATCAGAGAACCTCACAGCACATAGTGAAGCCATTCAGCCCATTATATCAATGCTGGCTCTTTGAAAGAGCTATCCAGTTTGTCAAGCTACCCCCTGCTTTTTCCCCACAACATTGCACGTTTTTTTCATTTACAAGGATTTATTCAATTCCCTTTCGGAAAGCTATTGCTGAAATTGCTTCCACCTTCCTTTCAGGAAGAACATTCCAGATCACTACAATTCGCTGTGCAATAATAAAAAAAAATCTTCTCATCTCCCAGTCTGTTTCTTGTACCAATTATCTTCAATCTGTGTCCCCTGGTTGCCACCCATCCCCCTGTCCCCCCGCCACAGGAAAGTGCTTCAAATTAAAAGACACTTTCTCATTAACTGGACAGTTTGTAGAAAATGGAATTTATCCTCCAGGGATTTCAGGATTTTAATTTGTTTTTCTCACATACTGGAGATTGACAGAACAGTGACTGATACAGTTAGTGTCGGGGGTGGGGTGGAGGAGGGGGGGGGGGGTGGATAGGGCAGAACCTGGGCTAAGGGTGTCTGTGAGAACAGGAGCATCACAAATAAGGAATCCTAAAAAAAACCCTTCCTCAATGCCGCAACTTTTCGATCCCATTTTAACAGAAACTACCTTTCCCCCAACACGCTGACCTCCTCACATTTACTGTCATTCAGGAACTGCGATTACTGTCAGGTGGAAAAAAGGATATCGGAATTGTTTTACAATTATTTAATTGAATGATTAAATCAATTAGTTAAAAAATGGTAGGCATGCACAGAGTAAGAATGGGAGTGACAGTGGCTCGGGCAGGGTTGGGAATAGTGAGGTTAGGAGAGGCTGGAGTCAGGGAGAGAATGGGAATAGTGAGGTTTGGAGAGGCTGGAGTCAGCAAGAGAATGGGAATAGTGAAGTTAGGAGAGGCTGGAGTCAGGGAGAGAATGGGAATAGTGAGTTCGGAGGGGCAGGAGTCAGGGAGAGAATGGGAATAGTGAGGTTGGGCAGAGCTGGAGTCAGGGTGAGAATGTGAATCGTGAGGTTAGGAGAGGCAGGAGACAGGAAGAGAATGGGAATAATTAGGGGCTTTGCTGGTTCGAAAGTAACATTTTCATTCAACAAATAAATGGCCCAGTTTTTCCTGCCAATGAAGAGGTGTGGATTCAATTTCCCAGGATTCAGCTGCTGGATACAATCTGTCAGGAACACTCAGGCACATTATTCCAAATTATTTGTTTTACTGCATTACTTTATCGAAGTTAGACCTTGAATACTTCCCTGTTGTCAAAAAAAAACAGGATTGGTGTAAAGGTAAAATTTGTTTGGATTGGTGTCGTAACAATGTGCCTCACAAATTCCAAAATAAGTACTAGAGATGGTGTTTCCAATAAACCTGGGCACCCAGATTCCGTAAGAAGTTTAACAACACCATGTTAAAGTCCAACAGGTTTATTTGGTAGCAAAAGCCACACAAGCTTTTGGAGCTCCGGAGCCTTCAACATGTCATTGATGAAGACGAACATCTCGCCAAGGCCATCCCCACACCCCCACTTCTTGCCTTCAAACAACCGCACAACCTCAAACAGACCATTGTCCGCAGCAAACTACCCAGCCTTCAGGAGAACAGTGACCACAACACCACACAACCCTGCCACAGCAACCTCTGCAAGACGTGCCGGATCATCGACACAGATGCCATCATCTCACGTGAGAACACCATCCACCAGGTACACGGTACCTACTCTTGCAACTCGGCCAACGTTGTCTACTTGATACGCTGCAGGAAAGGATGTCCCGAGGCATGGTACATTGGGGAAACTATGCAGACGCTGCGACAACGGATGAATGAACACCGCTCGACAATCACCAGGCAAGACTGTTCTCTTCCTGTTGGGGAGCACTTCAGCGGTCATGGGCATTCGGCCTCTGATATTCGGGTAAGCGTTCTCCAAGGCGGCCTTCGCGACACACGATGGCGCAGAGTCGCTGAGCAGAAACTGATCGCCAAGTTCCACACACACGAGGATGGCCTCAACCGGGATATTGGGTTCATGTCACACTATCTGTAACCCCCACAGTTGCCTGGACCTGCCGAGGTTCACTGGCTGTCTTGTCTGGAGACAATACACATCTTTTTAGCCTGTCTTGATGCTCTCTCCACTCACATTGTTTTGTTTCTTAAAGACTTGATTAGCTGTAAGTATTCGCATTCCAACCATTATTCATGTAAATTGAGTCTCTGTCTGTATATGCCCTGTTTGTGAACAGAATTCCCACTCACCTGAAGAAGGGGCTTGGAGCTCCAAAAGCTTGTGTGGCTTTTGCTACCAAATAAACCTGTTGGACTTTAACCTGGTGTTGTTAAACTTCTTACTGTGTTTACCCCAGTCCAACGCCGGCATCTCCACATCGTGACCCAGATTCCTGCCAGACTTGCTTGGCTGAGAACATTTGGGCTGGTCGTCTGTAGTGAGCTTCACTCAATGATGGCAGTCGCTGGACCAGAAACATAGTTTGAGCAAGATTATTATCGGAAATCATTAAACTGTATCTGGGAGGCATGGCTGATAGTTGATGGAAAATTCATTTACATTAACATTCATTCAGTCTACATTTTGGTGATTTGTATTCACAGAGAATAAATTGACGGAAGAAGATCTTAATGTGTGAGCACTGAGATAATTATGAGGCAATAAATGGAGATTACTTAACTCATTACTGGTTAATCAGAAATGATATATAACTGAAACGTGACAGAGATATAATTACCCAGAACTGATATGCAACTGGGACGTGACAGTGATAAGATTACCCAGGACTGATATATTACTGGGACATGACAGTGATACGATTATCCAGGATTGATACATTACTGGACGTGACAGTGATAAGATTACCCAGGACTCGTGAGGGAGAGAATGGGAATAGTGAGGTTAGGAGAGGCAGCAGTCAGGGGGAGAATGGGAATAGTGACATTAGGAGAGGCCGGAGTCAGGGAGAGAATGGGATTGATATATTACTGGACATGAGAGTGATACGATTACCCAGGACTGATATATTACTGGACATGACAGAGATAAAATTACCGAGGACTGATATATTACTGGACATGACAGAGATATAATTACCCAGAACTGATCTGCAACTGGCACATAACAGTGATAAGATTACCCAGGGCTGATATATTACCGGAACTTTGACAGTGGAAAGATTACCCAGGACTGATACATTTCTGGACATTCAATGTGATAAGATTACCCAGGATTGATACATTACAGGAAATGACAGGGATCAGTTTAGCCAGGACAGATTAATTACTTTTCATGACAGTGATAAGATTACCCAGGACTGATTTATGACTGGGAAATGTCAGGGATAAGATTACCCAGGACTGACATTTCACTGAAATATGTCAGTGATAAGATTAGTAAGAACTGATTTATTACTGAACATGACAGGAATAAGATTACCAGAACTGATATATTACTGGGCATGAGAGTGATAAAATTACCTGGAACTGATATATTGTTGGACATGGCAGTGTTAAGATTACCCAGGATTGATCTGTTAGCTGGACATGAGAATGTTAAGATTACCCAGAACTGATGTATTATTGGAAATGACAGTGGTAAGATTGCCCAGGACTGATATATAACTGGGACATGACAGTGATAAGATTACACAGAACTGATATATTACTGAGACAGTGTAATGATAAGATTACCCTGGACTGTTATTACTGGGACAAGGCAGTGATGAGATTACCCAGGACTGATATATTCCTGGACACGACAGCGATAGGTTAACCCAGGACTGATAAATTACTGGGCATTAAATGTGATATGATTACCCAGGACAGATACATTACAGGAGATGACAGGATAAGCTTAGCCAGCACTGATACATTACTGCCACATGAGAGTGATATGATAACCCAGGGCTGATATATTACTGGATGTGACAGTGCTGTGAGCACCCAGGATTGAAATATCACTGGGACGTAACAGTGATAAGATTAACAAGGGTTGGTATCTTACTGGACATTAGAGTGTTGCGGTTTTCCAGAACTGATACATTATTGGAAATGACAGTGAAAAGATTAGCCAGGATTGATACATTACTGAACATGATAGTGGTACGATTAACCAGGTTGGATACATTACTGGTCATGACAGTGATACGATTAACCATGAGAGTGATAAGACTATACTGGACTTATATATTATTGGAAAGGACAGTGATCAGATTACCCGGGATTGATACATTACTGGTCATGACAGTGATATGATTAACCAGGGCTGTTATATTATTGGTCATGACAGTGATAAATTACCCAGGACTGATATACAACTGGGACATGACAGTGATGGGATTACCAAGGACTGATATATTATTGGACATGACAGTGATGTAATATTTTTTATTCATTTGTGGGACATGGGCGTTGCTGACGGACCAGTATTTATTGGCATCCCTAGTGCCATTGAAAAGGTGGTGATGAGCTGCCTTCTTGAATCGCTGCAGTCTATGAGCTGTTGGTTGACCCACAGTGCCATTTGGGAAGGAATCCCAGGACTTTGATCGAGAAACTGCGAAGGAATGGTGATATATTTAAAATGTATTTATTTATTAGTCACAAATAAAGCTTACATTAACAATGCAATTCAGTTACTCTGAAATACCCCTAGTCGCCACACTCCATCGCCTGTTCAGGTCAGTGCACGTAACAGCACATCTTTTAGACTGTGGGAGAAAACGGGAGTACCCGGAGGAAACCCATTCAGAAACGGGGAGAACGTGCAAACTCCACCCAAGCCGGGAATCAAACCTTGGTCCCTGGCGCTGTGAGGCAGCTGTGATAACCAATCGGCCCCCGTGCCACCCATTTCCAAATCAGGATGTGGAGTGGCTTGGTGGTAAACCTGCTGCCCTTGCCCTTCGAGATGGAGGTGGCCATGGGTTTGAAAGGTGCTGTCTAAGGATCTTTGGTAAATTGATGCAGTGCATCTTGTAGATGGCACACACTGCAGCTTCTGAGCTTCGGTGGTGAAGGGAGTGGAAGTTTGTAGATGTGGTGCCAAGCAAACGGGCTGCTTTGTCCTTGATGGTGTCAAGCTTCTTGAGTGTTGTTGGAGCTGCACTCTTCCAGGCAAGTTGGGGGTCTTCCATCAAACTCCTGACTTGTACCGTGTAGATGTTGGATAGGCTATTGGGAGTCAGGAGGTCAGTTACTTGCCACAGTATTCCTAGCCTCCGACCTGCTCTTGCAGCTACTGTGTTTGTGTGGTGAATCCAGTTGAGTTTCTGCTCAATGGTAACCTCCAGGATGTTGACAGTGGGTGATTCAGTGATGGTTACACCATTGAATGTCAAGGGGCGGTGGCTATTGACTTATTGGTGACGGTCATTGTCTGGCATTTGTGTGGCGTGAATATTACTTGCCAATTGTCAGCCCAAGACTGGATTTTGTCCAGATCCTGTTGCATTTGAACATGGACTGCTTCAGTATCTGAGGAGTTGAGGAATCCTGCTGAACATTGTGCAGTCATCAGCAAACATCCCCACTTCTGACCATATGATGGAGGGAAGGTCATTGATGAAGCAGCTGGAGATGGTTGGGCCTAGGACACTACCCTGAGGGACTCCTGCAGAGATGTCCTGGAGCTGAGATGACTGATCCTCCTAAGTACCAGGTATGACTCGAACCAGCAGAGAATTTGCCCCCTGATACATATTGATTCCAGTTTTGCGAGGGCTCCTTGATACCACACTCGTTTCAATGCTGCATTGATGTCAGGGGCTGTCACTCTCACCTCACCACTGGAATTCAGCTCTTTTGTCCATGTCTTAACCAGGGCTGTAATGAGGTCAGGAGCTGAGTGAACCTGGCGAATCCCAAACTGGGCATCACTAAGCAGGTTATTGCCTAGCACGTGCTACATGATAGCACTGTCGATGACCCCTTCCATCGCTTTACAGATGATCGTGAGTAGACTGATTGGGCAGTAATTGGCCGGGTGGAATTTGTCCTGCTTTTTGTGTACAGGACATACCTGGGCAATTTTCTACATTTTCTAAATGCCAGTGTTGTAACAGTACTGGAAGAGCTCAGCTCGGAGAGTGGCAAATTCTGGAGTACAAGTCTTCAGTGCTATTGCCGGAAAATTATCAAGGCCCATTGCCTTTGCAATATCCAGTGCCTCCAACCATTTCTTGATATCACTTGACGTGAATTGAATTGGCTGGAGAGTGGCATCTGAGATGCTGTGGACCACTGGAGGAGGCTAAGATGGATCGTCCACTTGGCACTTCTGGCTGAAGATTGCTGCGAGTGCTTCAGCCTTATCTTTTGCACTGATGTGCTGGGCTCCTCCAGCACTGAGGATGGGGATATTTGTGGAGCCCACTCCTCCAGTGAGCTGTTTCATTGTCCACCACCATTCACGACTGGATGTGGCAGGACTGCAGAGCTTAGATCTGATCTGCTGATTGTGGGATTGCTTAGTGTGTATATCAGTGCTGTTTATGCCATTTTGCATGCAAGTAGTCCTGTTTTGTAGCTTCAACAGGTTGACACTTCATTTTTTCACGAGCCTGGTGGTGCTCCTGACATGGCCTCTTGCACTCTCATTGAATCATAGAATCATACAATCATAGAATTCCTACAGTGCAGAAAGAGGCTATTCGGCCCATCATGTCTGCACCAACCACAATCACACCCAGTCCCTATTCCCATAAGCCCATTTATTTACCCTGCTAATCCCCTGAAAGTAAGGTCAATTTAACATGGCCAAACAACCTAGCCCGCACATCTTTAGACTGTCCATTGACTGTCCACATCTCTCCATTGTACCAGGGTTGATTCCCTGACTTGATGGTAATGGTTGAATGGGGAATATGCCATGAGGTTGCAGATTGTGCTGGAATACAGTTCCGCTGCTGTTGATGTCCCACAGTGACTCATGGATGACCAGTCGTGAGTGGCTAGGTCTGTTCAAAGTCTGTCCCATTTAACATGGTGACAGTGCTGCCACACAACATAATGGAGGTTATTACCCAGGACTGATATATTACTGGGACATGACATTGATAAGATTATGATGTGGAGATGCCGGCGTTGGACTGGGGTAAACACAGTAAGAGTTTTAACAACACCAGGTTAAAGTCCAACAGGTTTATTTGGTAGCAAATGCCTTGTTGATCTTCCTCAATCTTCCCTGGTCATCCAGTTGTGTCAGAATATTATGGATACTCCCTGACCTTCAATCTGAGCACTTGCAAATGTACTTAATTCTACAGAGGCACTACATTTCCACTGTTAATCAATTATTTCAGCAGCTCCGGCTGATGTCCAAAGGGCCAAAGGTACCAAGATGTCAGCTCACCCCAACCTTCCCATTCCCCCCCCCCCCCCCCCCCCCGCAATCATCACCTGGGTTGGCACTCAGGCACAGTGGTTAGTGATGCTGCCTCACAGCGCCAGGGACCCAGGTTCGATTCTGGCCTCGGTCACTGTTTGTGCGGAGTTTGCACGTTCTCCCTGGTGTCTGCAGTTTTCCTCCACTTTCTTCCCTTCCTTCCTTCCAGAGACGTGTGGGTTAGGTTGATTGGCCATGTTAAATTGACCCCTCATGAGGGGGATTAGAGGGGCAAGTATGTGGGTTTGCGGATATAGAGTCTGTGTGGGATTGTGGTTGGTGCAGACTTGATGGGCCGAATAGTCTCCTTCTGCACTGTCGGGTTTTTATGGATTCTATGAAGCACTTTGCCTTGGAGGTAACCTTTCTGCTTCTCACTTGCTGACTGTCTTTAGTTGACTCCAGCCTGACACTCATACAGAATAAGAGTTTTAACAACACCAGGTTAAAGTCCAACAGGTTTATTTGGTAGCAAATGCCATTAGCTTTCGGAGCGCTGCTCCTTCGTCAAAGGAAGGACGTGTGGTGGGGTGGGGTGACGAAGGAGCAGCGCTCCAAAAGCTAATGGCCTTTGCTACCAAATAAACCTGTTGGACTTTAACCTGGTGTTGTTAAAACTCTTACTGTGTTTACCCCAGTCCAACGCCGGCATCTCCACATCACTCATATACAATCGCAGGGGCACAACAAGGTGACACAAGTGTCCCTGAAAACAGCATTCTGTGTAGCTACAATCATTGGTTTCCCTCAGCCCATGACGGCTGAAGTGTTCCTGCCTGGAAGGGAACACTCCTGCCTGGTGATTCTCGAGCGGTGTTCATTCATCCGTTGTTGTAGCATCTGCATCGTCTCCCCAATGTACCATGCCTTGGGACATCCTTTCCTGCAGCGTATCAGGTAGACAACGTTGGCCAAGTCGCAAGAGCATGTACTGTGTACCTGGTGGATGGTGTTCTCACATGAGATGATGGCATCCGTGATGATGATCCGGCACATCTTGCAGAGGTTGCTGTGGCAGGGTTGTGTGGTGTTGTGGTCACTGTTCTCCTGAAGGCTGGGTAGTTTGCTACAGGCAATGGTATGTTTGAGGTTGTGCGATTGTTTAAAGGCAGGAAGTAGGGGTGTGGGGATGGCCTTGGCGAGATGTTTGTCTTCATCGATGACATGTTGAAGGCTCCGGAGAAGATGTTGTAGCTTCTCCACTCCGGGGAAGTACTGGACGATGAAGGGTACTCTGTCTGTCATGACCCGTGTTTGTCTTCTGAGGAGGTCGGTGCAGTTTTTCGCTGTGGCATGTCGGAACTGTTGATTGATGAGTCGAGTGCCATATCCTGGTCTTGTGAGGGCATATTTCAGTGTCTGCAGGTGTCTGTTGCAATCCTACTCATCTGAGCAGATCCTGTGTATATGGAGGGCTTGTCCGCAGGGGATGGCTTCTTTAATGTGTTTAGGGTGCAACCTGGAGAAGTGGAGCATCATGAGGTTATCCATGGACTTGCGGTACAGTGAAGTGCTGAGGTGACTGTTCTTGATGGAGACGCGTGTATACAAGAATGCAACCAATTCCGTAGAGTAGTCCATAGTGAGTCTGATGGTGGGATGAAACTTTCTGATGTCATCATATCATTGTTTCAATGATTGTTCACCATCCCCTATGGAAAAGCCCTCCATATACACAGTATCTGCTCGGATGAGGAGGATCACAATAGACACCTCCTCAGACCTCCTCACCGAACTCCTCAGAAGATAAACATGGGACACGGCAGACAGAGTACCATTCATTGTCCAGTACTTCCCCAGAGTGGAGAAGCTACGACATCTTCTCCGGAGCCTTCAACATGTCATCGATGAAGACGAACTTCTCGCCAAGGCCATCCCCATATCCCCACTTCTTGCCTTCAAAAAAACGGCACAACCTTAAACAGACAATTGTCCGCAGCAAACTACCCAGCCTTCAGGGGAACAGTGACCACGATACCACACAACCCTGCCACAGCAACCTCTGCAACACATGCCTGATCATCGACACATATGCCATCATCTCACGTGAGAATACCATCCACCAGGTACACAGTACGTACTCTTGCGACTCGGCCAACATTGTCTACCTGATACGCTGCAGGGAAGGATGTCCCGAGGCATGGTACATTGGGGAGACCATGCAGACACTACAACAATGGATGAATGAACACCACTCGACAATCACCAGGCAGGGGTCCTCCCGTCCTGTTGGGGACACTTCAGCACTCATGGGCATTCAGCCTCTGATCTTTGGGTAAGCAACCTCCAGGGCAGTCTTCACGACACACGGCAACGCAGAGTTGCTGAGCAGAGACTGATAGCCAAGTTCCACACACATGAGGCAGCCTTAACCGGGATCGTGAGTTCATATCACACTATCTGTAACCCCCACGACTTACCTGGGCTTACAAAATCTCACTAACTGTCCTGGCTGGAGACAATACAAACGTCTTTAATCTGTGCTTGGCCCTCTCTCCACTCACATTGTCTGTACCTTTCAGACTTCATTACCTGTAAAGACTCGTATTCCAACCATTATCTTGTAAATTGAGTTTGTGTCAGTTTCTGCTCTGTTTGTGAAACAACTCCTCACTGACCTGAAGAAGGAGCCTGAGACTCCGAAAACTTGTGCTGCCAAATAAACCTGTTGGACTTTAACCTGGTGTTGTGAGGCTTCTTACTGTGCCACCTACTCAGTCAGCCAAATCTGAAGGGATGCTGTCTTATTGTGAAAAGGAGCATGTTTACAACAATGAGGGTTTGGGGCAGGAAAGGGAGAGGTCACATTTGGAGGAAGGGACAGGGCAATATGTGGCTGTGTTGGTGAAGGCGTGGTGTTTTATGAGCGGGAGGGTGTAAATGTTTGCTTTTTGCCTCTCAGAATCATAGAATCATATAGTGTAGAAGAGGCACTTCTGGCCATCGGGTCTGCACCGATACATTAGAAACAACCGAACTTCCACCTAATGCCATCTGCCAGCACTTGTCCCATTGCCCTGAATGTTATGTTGTGCAAGTGCTCATCCAGATACTTTCTAAAGGATGTGAGGCAACCCGCTTCTTCCACCCTCCCAGGCAGCACATTCCAGACCGTCACCACCCTCTGGGTACAAAAGTTTTTCTTCACATTCCCCCTCAACCTCCTGCCCCTCATCATGAACCTGTGTCCCCATGTGACTGACCCTTCAACTAAGGGTAATAGCTGTTCCTTATATACTCTGTCCATATCTCTCATAATTTTGTACATCTTGACCAGATTGTCCCTCAGTCTTCTCAGGTTCCATGGAAACAATGAAAACAACACAAGCCGATCCAACCTCTCTTCATAACTTAAGTGTTCCATTACAGGCAGCATCCTGGTGAATCTCCTCTGCACCCTCTCCAGTTCGATCACTTCCGATAATGTGGTAACCAAAACTGCACACAGTAAGGTGCGTCCACATCAAATTTCTATAGAATCCAACTTGAGTTCCCTGCTTTTGTAACCTATGCCTCGATATGCCGTTTACACCACCCGACTAACATGCAGGTCCACCTTGGGTTGGAGCAGAGTTTACTGCACTGAACACTCCCTGTCCCACCCACTCATGATGTGGAGATTCCGGCGTTGGACTGGGGTAAACACAGTAAGAATTTTAACAACACCAGGTTAAAGTCCAACAGATTTATTTGGTAGCAAACGCCATTAGCTTTCGGAGCCCTGCTCCTTCATCAGATGGAGTGGAAATCTGCTCTCAAACAGGGCACAGTGACACAAAATCAAGTCACAGAATACTGATTAGAATGCGAATCTCTGCAGCCAACCAGGTTTTAAAGATACAGACAATGTGAGTGGAGGGAGCAGTAAGCACAGGTTAAAGAGATGTGTATTGTCTCCAGACAGGACAGCCAGTGAGATTCTGCAAGCCCAGGCAAGCTGTGGGGGTTACTGATAGTGTGACATAAAGCCAACATCCCGGTTTAGGCCGTCCTCATGTGTGCGGAACTTGGCTATCAGTTTCTGCTCAGCGACTCTGCGCTGTCGTGTGTCGTGAAGGCCGCCTTGGAGAACGCTTACCCAAAGATCAGAGGCTGAATGCCCGTGACCGCTGAAGTGCTCCCCCACAGGAAGAGAACAGTCTTGCCTGGTGATTGTCGAGTGGTGTTCATTCATCCATTGTCGTAGCGTTCACATAGCCACCCACTCATCACAGCCTCAATGCAATAAATATTGTATTGGCAAGGTTTCCATCTTGCACAGAGGTATTATCACTGGTCAAATAATCTGGTAACGTTCTGGGGACAAGAACAGAAAATGCTGTAAAATACCAGCAGGTCTGACAGCATCTGTGAAGAGAAAATAGAGCCAATGTTTCGAGTCTGGATGACTATTCATCACAATTAATGCTCTAGGGACCTGGGTTTGCAACTCAACACAGCAGATAAATTTGAATCCAATAGTGACCTGGAATTCAAAGTCTAATGACCATGAAACAATTATTGTAAAAACCCCACCGAATGTCCATCCCTACCTGGACATGTGATTCCAGATCTACAGCAATGTAGTTGACCCTTAAGTGCACTCCATTTGCTCAGAACAAGAATAAACATTGAGAGGTGAAAGCAACAACTGCAGTAAAAATGTCCAGATCTGATCCTTCCTGTTTCAATACATTCCAAGAATGTTGGGAGATTCAAAGGTTCCAATAGAAAGGTCACAAACTCTGGAAAATTCCAGATCATGACAGAGGATACAAGTATCCTGAGGAACTTGGGGAAAATTATAATCACCAGGGAAAATCTACTGAACAAATCGTTGGAGCTGTGGGCTGACAAATCCCCAGGTACTGTGGACATTGACCGAGGCCTTTGAAATAAGTGGCTCGTGAGTTTTGAAAAAAAAACTTTCATGGGTTCTGAGTGTCGCTGGCTGGATCAGCATTTATTGCCCATCCCTGAGGGCATTTCAAATGCAACCACGTTGCTGTTGATTTGGAGTGACATGTAGACCAGACTGGCAAAGGATGGCAGATTCCCGTCCCTACAGGGCATTAATGAACAATGCGGGATGAGATTCTTTTGTTTCCCAGCCACTTCATTATGTGAGGTCTTCATTATGGAGCAGAGAGAGATGACTGGGAAGGCAGGATGGAAGAGAAAGAGTGAATGTGGCTGTAGATGTGGCAAGGGCTGATTGGGAAGCGATAGGCTTAGTGTTCGGTTGTGTTCCCAATGCATTGTGTACACGTGGTGGTTGGGTGCATTAGTGTTTGAAAAGCATTTTATTCAGGGGTTGCTGTTTAAAAAGTTGCCTAATGTGAAACAGATAGAAAAAGGATTTGACTCTTGCGAGTTGACAATGGCTTCCTGATCCCAGAGGATTAACAGATGGATTGCGGTGGGTGGATACTGATCTTTGTACCTTGTTGCTTTCTTGGTGAAGTGTTAGTAGTCTTTTGTTGATCTTCCTCGCTCTTCCCTGGTCATCCAGTTGCATCTGAATATAATGCATTCTCCCCACCTTCACTCCGAGCACTTGCTATTGCATTTCACTTCTACAGATGTGTTTCATTTCCTCTGTTAATAAACTATTGCAGCAGCTCTGGCTGATGTCCAAAGGGCCGAAAGTTCCCAGGGACTCAGTTCCCACCACCCTACCCCGCTCCCCCCCCCCCCTCGCCCCCCCGCCCCCCCAACCACCCCCCACTCCCAATCATCACCTGGGGCGGCACGGTGGCACAGAGGTTAGCACTGCTGCCTCACAACGCCAGGGACCCAAGCTCAATTCCAGCCTCGGGTGACTGTCTTTGTGGAGTTTGCATGTTCTCCCAGTATCTGCGTGGGTTTCCTCCGGGTGCTCCGGTTTCTACCCTTCCTACCTTCCGTCCAAAGATGTGTTTGTCAGGTTGATTGGCTATGTTAAATTGGCCCTTAGTGTGGGAGTATTAGAGGGGTCATTATGTGGGGTTGCAGGAAAAAGGGCCTGGATGGGATGTGGTGAGTGCAGTCTCGAAGGGCCGAATAGCTTCCTTCTGCACTGTCGGGATTCTGTGTATTCTATGAAGCACTTTGCCTTGGAGGTCACCTTTCTGCTTCTCACATGCTGACTGTCTTTTGTTGACTCCAGCCAGACACTCAGACACAATCGCAGGGACACAACAATGTGACACAAGTGTCCCTGAGAACAGCATTCTGTGCGGCTGCAATCATTGCTTCTCCTCATCCACTGACTGATTTCTTTCACTTGGAGAACAGAGGAAGAGACTTTCCACGAGGTGGTGCCACCTACTCAGCCAAATCTGAAAGAATGCTCTCTCATTATGAAAAGGAGCATGTTTGCCAGAATGAGGGATTGGGGCAGAAAAGGGGGAGGTCACATTTTGAGGTGGGGAGAAGGAAATGTGTGGCTGTGTTGGTGAGGGAGGAGGTTGTTTTATGAAGGAGTGTGTGTAGGTGTTTGCTCTCACGGAATCATGGAATCATTCGGCGCAGAAGAGGCCCTTCGGCCCATCGGGTCTGCACCGATGCATTAAAAACACCTGAACTCCCATCTAATCCCGTCTGCCAGCACTTGTCCCATAGCCCTGAATATTGTGATGTGCCAAGTGCTCATCCAGATACTTTATAAAGGATGTGAAGCCCCCCCGCCTCTCCCACTTCCCAGGCAGCACATTCCAGACCGGCACCTCCCTCTGGGTAAATATTTTTTTCTCACATCCCCCTAAACCTCCTGCCCCTCATCTTGAACCTATGTCCCCATGTGACTGATCCTTCAACTAAGGGTAACAGCTGCTCCTTATATACTCTGTCCATGTCTCTCATAGTCTTGTACACCTTGATCAGGTCGTCCCTCTGTCTTCTCTGCTCCCGCAGAAACATCCCAAGCCGATCCAACCTCTCTTCATAATTTAAATGTCCCATTGCAGGCATCATCCTGGTGAATCTCCTCTACACTCTCTCCAGTGCAATCACATCCTTCCGATAATGTGACGGCCAGAAATGCACACAGTATTCCAGCTGTGGCCTCACCAAAGTTCTATAGAACTCCAACATGACTTCCCTGCTTTTCTAATCCATGCTTTAATTGATTACGGCAAGTGTCCCATTCTGCCTTTTTCACCATGCTACGAACATGCCCTTCCACATCAGAGATCTGTGGACAAACACACATGGTCCCTTTGTTCCACAGAACTTCCCAGTGTCCTATCATTCAGTGAGTACTTTCCTGTCAAATTACTCCTTCCACAGTGTATCGCTTCACAATTTTCAGGGTTAAATTCCATCTGCCATTTATCCGCCCTGACCATTCTGTCTATGTCTTCTTGTAGCCCAAGACACACCGCCTTGCCCCCGGTGGGTTATGGGGGAAGGGTGTAGAAGTATGACGAGGGAAATGTGTGGCTGTGTTGGCGAAGGGAAGGGGGTTGCTTTATCAGGGAGTGGATATAGCTGCTTGTTCTTTGTCACTCCCCCTGCGGGGTTGTGGGGGCAGGGTGGAGAGCTTTGGAAGTAGTGGTCTTTGGGGAAAGAAATGTCAGGTGACTGCAGCTTTCAGAATACTGCAACGCTCAAGTTCTCCATGGATGGAGCCCTTTCTCCGCTGCTCCGGATTATGGGAAGGCAGGTCTACCTTGGGTTGGAGCAGAGTTTATTGCACCAACACTCCCAGTCCCACCCACTCATCACAGCCTCAATACGCTAAACACTGTACTGGCAATTCATCCATCTTGCACAGAGTTATTGTCACTGGTCAAATACACCGTGTGGCTTTTGCTACCAAATAAACCTGTTGGACTTTAACCTGGTGTTGTCAAACTTCTTACTGTGTTTACCCCAGTCCTACGCCGGCATCTCCACATTTTGAAAGAAGTGGCCAGTGAGTTTTGAAAAAAAACCTTTCATGCGTTCTTTCTGTGTGCCGCTGGCTGGATCAGCATTTATTTCCCATTCCTGAGAGCATTTCAGATTCAACCACATTGTTGTGGATTTGGGGTCACATGTAGGCCAGATAGGGAAAGGATGGCAGATTTCCTTCCCTACAGGGCATTAGTGAACAATGTGGGGTGAGATTTGTGTCCTCCCAACTGCGTGTCTCCCACTGGCAGGAGGTGGCGTGTTGTTTGCCAGGACAGGATTCGCTGGTCCCGCGGCTGTCAATGGACATTCCCATTGATGTCACCCCACACCGGTGGGAAATCCACAGGCAGATTTGCTCTGCTGTTTGGAGCAGAGAATCCCGCCGGCGTGAACGGCCGGAGAATTCCGTCCGTGGATTTTTAAAATAAAAATTGACAACGGTCATCATTAAATTTTTATTTCCAGATATTGTTTATTGAATTCACATTTCGAACCCGGGTCCCCAGAGCATTACCCTAGGTCTCTGGCTTTACGAGTTCATGACAATACCACGACACCATAGTCTCTGCTTAATAGATGATACATTGCTTTTAATTTTCCACAACTCCCTCGATTTTGACAAGGTTCAATTAGATTTCAAAGCAGTAAATGTAATTCAAATGTGAGGGGAAAAGAAAGCAGGAAACTACAGGCCAATTAAACCTGTCACACAGAAAAGAAATTGAAGCCATTATTAAAGACATTATGTCAAGGCACTTTGAAAATATACAAGGCAATCGGGCAGAGTAAACATGGTTTGGTGGAAGGGAAATTCTGTTCAACTAGTTTCTTGGAGTTCATTAAATGAGTCACATTTTTTGTGTATCAAGGGGGAACTGGCCGATGTAATGTATTTAGATTTCCAGCAGGTATGTGATAAGATTATTGTGGAAAATAAAAAGTCATATTGGCATGGATAGAATACTATCAGCATGAATGAGTTCGGCTGGCAGGATGCAATAAATGTTTTTCAAAAGGGCTCAGTACTGGGATATCAATCTTTTATTGTTCATCTAAATGAGTTGGATGAACGAGCCAAATGTACGGTTACCAAATTTGCCAATGATACAAAGAAAGGTAGGTAGTAAGTTGTGAATAGGGCATGAGAAGGCTGCAAAGGGATATTAATCGGTTAAGTGAGTAAGATCTCTCCATGGCATTGAATTGAAATGATCAATAAGATATTAAATCTAACTGGGAGAGCAGTGAATCATTGAAAGATTTTTTGAGTGGGGTTCCTAATTGTTCAGATTGTTTGGCCTCAATGCTGCAGTTATTTTACTGTGAAACGGAACCAGAAGTATATGTGTGTTCATGTGCCTGTGCGTTTATATGTCTGTGTGTGAGTGTGCGTGTGTGTGTGTGTATGTGTGTCCCAAACAGCACTATGGAGGTACCTGTACCACTGTAGCAGTTCATGAAGGAACCTCACCATCACCTTCTCAAGGGAGATTAATGATGGACAGCAAATGCAGGCCATGCCTGTGGCATGACGTCAAGTGGCCAGTCAGTGTCACATTCTGAACTGGCAAGTGAGATTGATCCTTGATTTCAGGCCTTGCCAGTGACAGTCACATCCTGTGAATAAATCCCAGTGAGCTAGTGCTGGTTCAACTCTTGAAATGGAGTTGAACAAAAACTACGTTACAAACCCATTACCCCACCTAGATTACCCCGGTCTTGGCATCATTACCACCTCCCCATTGCCGATTCCACATTACTCAATACACATTATCCCTCCCTCATTATCTCTCCCCAAATACCTCTTTCCTTATCTGCCCATTGAGTGCCTGATCCTGGAGAGAGAGAGAGAACAGTTAATGATATCAACAGATTTGGGGGGGCAGGGAAGGACTCAACTCCGTCTAAGTAAGCAGCCAGCATGCTGAGACAGCAAGGCTGTGGTAATTTGTGTCATCCTGACGCACCCCTTCCGCTTGAGTCCCATATCCCAATCTGACCCCCAGTCTAGACTTTGCAAGTCATGGAAACCCCAAGCAATGGGCAGATCAAGAAAGGGAGAGAGACACAGAAACAAAAGGAGAGGTAAGTAGACAGAAAGACACAGAGAGAGATAGAGGCCGAGAGAGAGAGATAGAAAGAGGGAAGTGGGGGGGGGGGGGTGGGGTGGGGGGGGGGGGGGGGGTGGGAGGTGGAGATATATAAAGAGAGATGGAAAGAGATAGAGAGAGTGAGACAGAGAGAAGGATAGCTTGAAAGAGAGAAAGAGGATGAGAAACAGACAGATAGAGAGATAGACAGAGCTGGAGAAAAACAGAGAGTGAAAGACAGAGATATAGAGAGAGTGTGAGAAAGAAAGAGACAGCAAGAGAGAGATAGAGGCAGAGGCTGAGATATGTAGCAAGAGAGAGAGAGCAAGAAAGATGGAGAGAGGGGGCAGGGACTGGGAGGGAAATGGAAGAGCGACAAATCAAATAAAAGAGTGTAAAAATAATAAATAAATTCGAGAAGATTTCAGCAGCATTTTCATTTTCTAATAACTACTTTTCATTCTGAGCAGATGTGAGAAGCTGTGAATTGAACGGGTGAAGGGCAGTCTGTGCCTGTTCTTTTCTTCTCTTGTCCATTGCCCTCCCTCCCTCCTTCACACTTGAGCCATTCCATTGAGGGAAGCCTGGGGGTAAATTATATTAATTGACTGGAAACACTGAGGCCCATGTCTAGGCTGCTCTCAATTGATTTGTTTATTGATTCGGTGGATAATTTGTGTAACTGGATATTTCATCATGCTCGTGAACTGCTCCCTGAACTTGGACTGTGTGACCCCATAAATAAATGTGTTTGTGCAGCAATTTAAATTCCGCAGCATAATGCCAACATGTCGGATTAGATATTCTGAATCGTTGTAATTATTGGGTACCACTTCAGTTATGGCATAATACAAAACATCAATCACAATTAGCAACCACAAAAGTATGAAGGTGCCAGATATGGTGAAGAGTAAAATCACAGACTTCTTTCTGCTCTCCATCTCTGGGTCACTGTCATTCTTTCTCTTGCTCTGACTCCTCAGTCCCTTACGGACGTGACTGGTAACTAAAATGTATCTGACTGTGAGAGCGTTGAGTGACAGTATGAAAGCAAATGGGATCAATGGTGTTAAAATTACGGTAGATCTGTCTAATGCCACCCAGCCCAGCTCAACATAATAGCTTGGCTTTACAGAACAGCCCCAAGGAACGTTGTCAATTATCACTGCAGGCTCAAGTGTGAAGAAAAAGGGGATATTTTTAAAACACAGTAGAATTGCGGTTGTTGCTAGAACCACAGTCGCAGTTTTCTCGGTGCAATACTTTCTTTTCAGTTTCTGGCAACAAATGGCTACAAATCGATCAAAGGAGAAAGTGACGGTGAACCAGACAGAATAGTCTCCGGCTGTACGACTCAGGACACTGGTAAGGCTACACACAGGGGTGATGAACAGGAACGACACTGGGAAATAATTCAAACTGATCCTCCAAAGTATGAACTCATTGATAATGACCAGCAGATCACCCATTGCCATGGCCACCAGATAGCGAGTGGTGCAGGTGGAGAGTCCGCACTTTCCTCTGGATAGGATTACAATCGCCATTAAATTGACTGCCAGAGAGATGGGACAAAAGGAGACCAATTACTTATGAAGTGTTATCCATGTCTGTTGATGTTATTAACTGTGCTCTCTCTCCAGGGTCAGGCACTCAATGGACAGACAGGTAGAGCTTAATATGAAGAGGTATTTGGAGAGAGATAATGAGGAAGGTATAATGTGTTCTGAGTGATGTGGAGTTGGCAGTGGGGCCGGTGGGGGGAGGGGGGGGGGGGGGGTTGGTAGGGGGGAGGTGGGGGTGGTAATGATAATAGGGTAGATTTTTACAACCAAACATGAGGGGATTGTGAGGTGGATCAGAGATGAAAATGTTTAAAATGTCAACCCTCGATTCGAACTCGCTTCTAACATGCCTATATCTGAGCTAGGACTGGAGAGAGAATGTGTCATCATTTGTTCAGGCTGAAAATGTCTTTCAGCAGGCGGGTTGGCAAGTACAAAGAAATTGAATGAGGCTGAAAGTCTCAGGTTAATTAGAGTTACAGGTTCATATTCTGGCCAGCTGGGTCACCCCATTAGATGCCATGACGCATAGAACGCCAGCCACAATTGGCACTTGGATGCGCTCCACTAAACAGAACATTATGGATCAGAACAGCTAAGAGGGCTGAGGATGTAATCAGATTCACCTTGATTATGTTGTGACCTTCCACATACTGTTTCAGGATTGGAATCTTCTCTGCTTTGTCCTGGAGCATACTCTCCCTGGATCCATAATTGTGTCATATGTGTTCATACATCCAGTCCCATTCAGAATTGGAGATCACGCTTCCCCTCCCTGGTCTTGAACCATGCTTCAGATTAGAAGACTACTTCTGTCATTGGGGATCGGCTGCCCAGTGATTGGAGTTGTCATTACTCTCCTTCAGAGATGAAATCTCAATGCCCTCCCTGCTCCTCCCATCCCACCCCACTGGTGGGGTGAAAGGCCCCCAACCAAAACACCAGCGTCAGGGTTTGGAGGTCCCAGATTTTGAGAGCGGCTCCAGTACCCCCTATGCCCATCATGCTGACTTCAGGTCAGAAAGAGACACACCTTGGAGCTAAGAGTCTGAAACCCCTCTTCCCACCTTTCCCACAGAACCCAGTTAAGATTAAGGGTTAAACATTGGAGTAAAAACAGAGGTTGCATTATGTCTGAAAGACAGAGGAGAAATTTTGATAAAACTCAGGAGGTCAGGCAACATCGACAGAGAGAGAAAAACAGAGTGAGTGTTTCAAGCTGATATATTTCATCGGCACTGGAAGGCCCGAGCAGTAAGCACAGCTAAAGAAATGTTGGAGCGGACAGAAAGAACAAGGAAGAATATTTGTGATCGGTTGGAGGGCAAGAGAGATCCAATGGCAGATGGGATGATGGTGGAAGTGGTGTGGGGCAATAAAATAAACCATAGTTGGGTTCAGAGGAGGTGGAGTTATTGATAGCGAGTAACAGGAAGAGAGGGAAGCATGGAAATCTATGAAAGAGAAGATTCTAGTTGGAAAACAAAGTGATAGGGAACATTACGTAGATCACAATAAGCGGAGTTATCTGTCACTTGTGTACCAATAGGGACAGAACAGCACACCTCCCTCCCTCCCCTCCTCTTCATTGCCAGTAACCCTGTTGTACCTATCCTCCAATACCAGCACAGGCCATCAGAGAAAATTGGGAAGACATTACGGAAGCACTGACTTGGAAGGTAGCATCATCAGAACAGAAGGAATGGAGGTGAAGGAACTGGAAGAACAGAACAGGATCGTCCCATATGGTGAACGGGGTTATAATCAAGTTAGCTACGTGAGCCTATGAGATTAGAGTAGATATTTTTGGACAGCAGTAATCACAGAATTGTGAGAGCACAGCAGGAGGCCATTCAGCCCATCATGTCTACACAGCTCTCCAATGAACATCATGTCTTATTGCCAACCCTTTGTCTTAATTCTGTATCCCTGCAGACTGTTTCTATTCTAATCATCATCTAATGCCTTCCTGAATGGCTCGATTGAACCTATCCCCACCACACTTCGGGAAAGTGCATTCCAGATCCCAACCACATGCTCTGTGAACTTTTTTTTCTCATATCACATTTCTTTCTGTTATAAATCATTTCAAATTTGTGCCCTTTTATTTTCGACCCTTTTATGAGCAGGAACAGTTGCTCCCTATCTACTCTGTTCAGCCCCCTCATGATTTTGAACACCTCTATCAAATCTCCTCTCAGCCTTTTTCTCCTCAAAAAACAGTCCCAACCCCTCCAATCGATCCACAGAACTGAAGTTTCTCATTCCTGGAACAATTCTTGTAAACATCTTCTGCACTCTCACCAAAAAGTGACTAGAAAGATACTAATCAACACACACACACACACACACACACACTTTGATTGGATTTATTATTGTCACATGTATTAGTATTCAATGAAAAGCATTGTTTCTTGTGCGCTATACAGACAAAGCGAACCTTTGAACAAACAGATTATGACAGCCGGGTTAAATACCTGTGATGGGATTACTAAACTGGTTGTAGAGAAGGAAAGGAGAGAGTGCAGAATGTAGTGATACAGTCATAGCTAGGGTGCAGAGAAAGTTCAATTTAATGCGAGGTAGTTCCATGGCAGCAGGGAAGAAACTGTTCTTGAGTCGGTTGGTACGTGACCTCAGACTTTTGTATCTTTTTTTCCCAATGGAAGAGGGTGGAAGAGAGTATGTCCGGGGTGCGTGGAGTTGGCTGCTTTTCCGAGGCAGCAGGAAGTGGAGACAGTTTCAATGGATGGGAGGCTGGTTTGCCTTCTTCAGGAAGGAAAAATGTTCTTCAGCAAGGAAAGTGCCAGAGACAGGTCACAAGAAGGCAAGAGGGGATGTACAAACTGGAAGAAAGTCGGAGAATTACAAGCACGTCTATCTTTCAGCTGAGCAAATGGAATACAATCTCAAAGGTAATTCCGGATATTTAACTTCATGAAATGCATGTGTCTGATCGGATGTCTGCATAAGGGTGACTGCGTGATCAGTATGTAATATTGTCAGTGAAAGACGAAAGCCAGAGATTGACTGTCTCTTTCTCCATATCTCTCTCTCTCTCACACACACATACAAACACACACACAGGTTCACATAACTTCAATGGTCACTGTCACTCACCAGGAACACCAATGATGCTGACGATCGGGTAGAAAATTTTATCCGCAATTTGAATCGAACGAAACATTTTCGTTGCAAATTTTATCTGTTCCTTCGTGTGGCAGGCAATCTCTCTGAATTAAACTCTTGCAGTAACACAATCACACAGCCTTTAATTTATACCCTGTGGGAACTCCACGGGGACATCGAGGTTGAAACCTTTGAACAAACAGATTATGACAGCCGAGTCAAATCCCTGTGATGGGAATGTATATGTTGTGCTGAGATCAAATTGGAAAATCCGTAATGCTGTCCAATTCAATATATTAATCAGTTATCGAAAATGGACACGGCAGTCTCAAAACATAGTTTCCTTCAAAAACCGATCAGACCCATCTCTGAATAATAATTCAATTAATCTCCAAACTTCAGATTACTAAACTGCTTCAGGAATGTAATTACCAAATCTCCCTTCAGTGAAATTTGATTGACATTTCCGAAGTCCACTCCTCATATCAAACTGTTGCTAAACACTATGGAGAACTCGAGAGAAATGTTCTGCAGCAATCTCTCCACGGTATTTTATTGAAGCAATTATTCACAGATTAAATCTCAGAGAATGTGTATGTGGGATTGAAACAGTGGGTTTGAGGGAGGAAGAAACTTGGAACAATCATCAAAAGGGAATATGTGATTGATGGCAAACAAGTCCGCAGTGCCTGATGGGCAACAGGCTAAGGCCTCAAAGGAAGCGGCAGCGGACATAGTGGATCCATTGGTGATAATATGGCAAAATTCCCTGGATGTGGCAAAAGGTCCAGTGGATTGGAAAAATGCTAATATAACTTCCTTTTTCAGAAAGGGAGGGAGGCAGAAAGTCGGAAACTATATAAACTCCGGTTTCCTCCCACAGCCCAAAGATCCGCGGGTTACGGTGATTGGCCATGGTAAATTGACCCTAGTGTTTGGGGATTGGCGGGGCAAAAATGTGGGGTTATGGGGGTGGGGCCTGGGTGGCATTGTCGTCGGTGAGACTCGATGGGCCGAGTGGCCTCCTTCTGCACTGTGGGGATTCTATTAAATACGATTTTTACAAATTGATATGTTCGGTGAATGGGCCAAAATATAGCTGATGGAGTTTAATGTACATAAATGTGAAATTGTACATTTTGGTCAGAAAGCTAGAAAGCCAACCTATTGTCTAAGTGGAGTGAAATTTCAGAGTGCTTTGGTGTAGAGGGATCTGAGTGTCCTTGTGCACGAATCACAGAAAACCAGTATGCAGTTACATCAGATAATGAGGAAGGCAAATAGAATTTTGTAATTTATAGCTATAGGAATAGAATATAAAATTAGTAAAGTGTTGCTGCAACTGCACAAAGCATTAGCGAGACTACACCTGATGTACTGTGTACAGTTTTGGTCAACTTTTTTGAGAAATGATTTACTGGCATTAGAGGCAATTCAGGGGAAATTCACCAGATAGATTGCAAAGATAAGAGGTTTGTCTTATGAAGAGAGGTTGAGCAGTTTAGGCCTCTACTCTCCAGCATTTAGAATAATGAACAGAGATCTATTTGAGGTGTATCAGATAATAAAGGAGATTGACAAATTAAACACAGAGAGGCTGTTTCCTCTTGTGGGGCAGTCAACAACAAGAGGTCACAGTGTTAGGATAAGGTGTAGTAGATTTCAAACATGAGTGAGGAGAAATTACTTCTCTCAAAGGTCATGTACCTGTGGAATTCACTACCCCAGAGTGCAAAGGATACTGGGATATTGAGTAAATTCAAGGAGGAGATGGACAGATTTCTAATTAGTAATGGGTTGAATGGTTTTGGAGAACAGGTAGGAAGATGGAGATGAGGCTGAGATGAAATCACCCATGATCATATTGAATGGCGGTGCAGGCTCGAAGGGCAGAATTGCCTACTCATGGTTCTTATGTCCTTATGTGAGTGCGTGGGACTGAGAGAAAATAGAAAGAGTGTGGATGTGCCTGTGTGTCTGTGTGTGTTGTGCCTGTGTGTCTGTTTGTGTGTTTCTGCCTATGTGTCTGTCTGCGTGTCTGTGAATGTGTGTGATAGGGACCAGAAACACTATTCATGTGGATCGAAGAAGTGATGCCATTATGAGAGGTTCATGCAGGAAATATACATTTAGAGGTGATTTGAGGAGAAACTTGTTGCATCCAGAGGATGTGGGAATCTGGATCTCACTGTCTGAAAGGGTGTGTTATGATCCGAGCTGATGTTACAACTGGTCAGGAAGATCACAGAATGGAATTCTGATGCAACTTTTCCTTTTTGTTTTCGAAAATGTGAACAAACCGGGTTATACGAGCACTAATACATTTTTAACAGCGAAAACAAATAAAACATGAAAAGTTTGTTGACAATACAATACTCCTTTACTCCCGCTTACCTTCACAATTATGCATAGATTTTAAAGGAACATTGGTTTCAAAGAATATCTCAGCTTATAGTGGTCTCAGTAACATACAGTCACCGTAGACATACATACAAGCTGGCTGTGGTTATAGAACATAGAACAATACAGCACAGAACAGGCCCTTCGGCCCACGATGATGTGCCGAGCTTTATCTGAAACCAAGATCAAGCTATCCCACTCCCTATCATCCTGGTGTGCTCCATGTGCCCATCCAATAACCGCTTAAATGTTCCTAAAGTGTCTGACTCCACTATCACTGCAGGCAGTCCATTCCACACCCCAACCACTCTCTGTGTAAAGAACCTACCTCTGATATCCGTCCTGTATCTACCACCACGAACCCTATAGTTATGCCCCCTTGTAATAGCTCCATCCACCCGAGGAAATCGTCTTTGAACGTTCACTCTATCTATCCCCTTCATCATTTTATAAACCTCTATTAAGTCTCCCCTCAGCCTCCTCCTCTCCAGAGAGAACAGCCCTAGCTCCCTCAACCTTTCCTCATAAGACCTACCCTCCAAACCAGGCAGCATCCTGGTAAATCTCCTCTGCACTCTTTCCAGCGCTTCCACATCCTTCTTATAGTGAGGTGACCAGAACTGCACACAATATTCCAAATGTGTTCTCACCAAGGTCCTGTACAGTTGCAGCATAACCCCACGGCTCTTAAACTCCAACCCCCTGTTAATAAAAGCTAACACACTATAGGCCTTCTTCACAGCTCTATCCACTTGAGTGGCAACCTTCAGAGATCTGTGGATATGAACCCCAAGATCTCTCTGTTCCTCCACTGTCTTCAGAACCCTACCTTTGACCCTGTAATCCACATTTAAATTAGTCCTACCAAAATGAATCACCTCACATTTATCAGGGTTAAACTCCATTTGCCATTTTTCAACCCAGCTTTGCATCCTATCTATGTCTCTTTGCAGCCTACAACAGCCCTCCAACTCATCCACTACTCCACCAATCTTGGTGTCATCAGCAAATTTACTGATCCACCCTTCAGCCCCTCCTCTAAGTCATTAATAAAATTCACAAAGAGCAGAGGACCAAGCACTGATCCCTGCGGCACTCCGCTAGCAACCTGCCTCCAATCCGAAAATTTTCCATCCACCACCACCCTCTGTTTTCGATCAGACAGCTAGTTACCTATCCAATCAGCCAACTTTCCCTCTATCCCACACCTCCTCACTTTCATCATAAGCCGACCATGGGGGACCTTATCAAACGCCTTACTAAAATCCATGTATATGACATCAACTGCCCGACCTTCATCAACGCACTTAGTTACCTCCTCAAAAAATTCTATCAAATTTGTGAGGCACGACTTGCCCTTCACGAATCCATGCTGACTATCCTGGATTAATCCGCATCTTTCTAAATGGTCATAAATCCCATCTCTAAGGACCTTTTCCATCAATTTACCAACCACCGAAGTAAGACTAACTGGTCTATAATTACCAGGGTCATTTCTATTCCCTTTCTTAAACAGAGGAACAACATTCGCCATTCTCCAGTCCTCTGGCACCATCCCCGTGGACAGCAAGGACCCAAAGAACAAAGCCAAAGGCTCTGCAATCTCATCCCTTGCCTCCCAAAGAATCCTAGGATACATTTCATCAGGCCCAGGGGACTTATCGACCTTCAGTTTCTTCAAAACTGCCAGGACATCCTCCCTCCGAACATCTATTTCCTCCAGCCTATTAGCCTGTAACACCTTCTCTTCCTCAAAAACATGGCCCCTCTCCTTGGTGAACACTGAAGAAAAGTATTCATTCATCACCTCGCCTCTCTCTACTGACTCCATACACAAGTTCCCACTACTGTCCTTGACCGGCCCTAACCTCACCCTGGTCAATCTTTTATTCCTCACATAAGAGTAAAAAGCCTTGGGGTTTTCCTTGATCCGACCCGTCAAGGACTTCTCGTGTCCCCTCCTAGCTCTCCTAAGCCCCTTTTTCAGCTCATTCCTTGCTAACTTGTAACCCTCAATCGAGCCATCTGAACCTTGTTTCCTCATCCCTACATAAGCTTCCCTCTTCCTTTTCCGAAGACATTCCACCTCTTTCGTGAACCATGGTTCCCTCACTCGGCCATTTCCTCCCTCCCTGACAGGGACATACCTATCAAGGACATCCAGTATTTGTTCCTTGAAAAAGTTCCACTTTTCATTAGTTCCTTTCTCTGACAGTTTCTGTTCCCAACTTATGCCCCCTAATTCTTGCCTAATCGCATCATAATTACCTCTCCCCCAATTGTAAACCTTGCCCTGCCGTACGGCCCTATCCCTCTCCATTGCAATAGCAAAAGACACCAAATTGTGGTCACTATCTCCAAAGTGCTCTCCCACAACCAAATCTAACACTTGGCCCGGTTCATTTCCCAGTACGACATCCAATGTGGCCTCACCTCTTGTCGGCCTATCCACATATTGTGTCAGGAAACCCTCCTGCACACACTGCACAAAAACTGCCCCATCCGAACTATTTGACCTACAAAAGTTCCAATCAATATTTGGAAAGTTAAAGTCCCCCATGCCAACTACCCTGTGACCCCCACACATATCCATAATCTACTTAGCAATTTCTTCCTCCACATCTCTATTACTATTTGGGGGCCTATAGTAAACTCCTAACAACGTGACCGCTCCTTTCCTATTTATAACCTCAGCCCATATTACCTCAGTGTGCAGATCCCCGTCGAAGTGCATTTCCGCAGCCATTAAACTATCCTTGATTAACAGTGCCACTCCTCCACCTCTTTTACCAGCTTCCCTACACTTAGTGAAACATCTATACCCCGGAACGTCCAACAACCATTCCTGTCCTTGTTCTACCCACGTCTCCGTAATGGCCACAACATCGTAGTCCCAAGTACCAATCCATGCCCCAAGTTCATCTACCTTGTTCCGGATGCTCCTTGCATTGAAGTAGACACACTTCAACCCACCTTCCTGTCTACTGGTACCCACCCTTGACCGTGATACCTTCCCCAATACCTCACCACCCTCACTGACTTCTGGACTACAACTCATTTTCCCACTCCCCTGACAAATTAGTTTAAACCCCCCTTAATTAGTTTCAACTAATTAGGTTAGAAACAGTGCACTCTGAACCCGAGAGATATTCTGTGAATTTATCCTCAAAATCCAAAGAACAGTACAGCACAGAAACAGACCTTCGGACCACCAAGCCTGCGCCGATCATCTTGTCCTATCTAGATGAACCGCCTGTATCCTTCCATTCCCACCCTGTTCATGTGCCCATCCAGATAAGCCTTCAATGTCACGAACGTGCCTGCCTCAACCACTGCACTTGGCAGTGCATCGCAGGCCCCCACCTCTGTGTGAAAATACTTCCCCCGCACATCTCGACTGAACCTTACTCCATTATCTTGAACTTGTGCCCTCTTGTACTTATCATTTCTGCCCTGGGGAAAAGGTTTCCAATTGTTCACCTTATCTATGCCCCTCATAATTTTATAAACTTCTATCAGGTCGTCCCTCATCCTCCATCTTTCCAGGGAGAACGATCCCAGTTTTTTTCAATCTCTGCATACGATTTTAGTTTCGCCAGTCATCATGATGGACACAGGTTTGGAGGGCTGAAGGGCCTGTTCCTGTGCTGTACTGTTCTTTGTTCTCCTCAAAGCTAATACCAAGATGATTCTTATGCCATGAGCGACCTTGTCTCACTGAACTTCGGCTCCCACACCAGTGATTTCAAATTCAAATTCAAATTCCACTTTTAGAAGACATGCTTTCAGATTTTCTTTGAATCAATGCTTTCCCTCAGCTGTTTCTACCAATGATTCACTTTCAGGTTTCACACCTTCCCCTGCAAGATTCTGCTCTCCCTTTACTGTCACACAAATTCGTCACAATTGCTTTAACTATCGATTCCCAGACTGTATTAAGATGCCACTCACATTTGACTTCCCACTTTAAATCTGGTTACTGCAGCTGTCTCTTTAACACAAAATACTTCATTTGCTTTTCCTTTGAGCTATCCTGAACTAAGGAAGGTGGTGTCGGAGTGGCATTCTCATTGGACTAATAAACGAGAAATTCAGGTTAATAGTCTGGGAACCCAGGTTCGAATCCCACCATGATAGATGGTGTAATTTGAATTCAATAAAAATCTGGAATTAAAAGTCAACAGAAATGTTTGTTGCAAAGATCCCACCTGTTTTACTCATGTCGTTTTAGGGAAGGAAATCTGCCAACCTTACCAGGTCAATCAGCGTGTGACTCCAGACCCACAGGAATGTGGTTGACTCGTAAAATGCCTGCTAAAATAGACTGAATTCAAGGGCAATAAATGACACCCACATCCCTGAATGAATAAAAGAAAAGTACCTCCCTCAACTTCTTGGTCTCTGTTCTCTTGCCTTCTGTCTTCCTAAGACATTCTTCCTATCCCAATTCCCTATTTCTTTAATGCATTCACAGGAAGTGGACATCACTGGCTCGGCTGGTATTTAATGCCCATCTCTAGTTGCCCTTGAGAAGTTAGTGGTGAGCTGCCTTCTTGAACTGTTGAAGTCTCTGAGCTGTAGGTACACCCACTGTTTTCTTCGGCAGGGAAAATAATGATTTATTCAGGAAAACTGAGTACAGGGATCGGGATTTTTGCTGCTGTTGTATAGGGCGTTGGTGAGGCCACATCTGGAGTATTGTGTGCAGTTTTGGTGTCCTTATCTGAGGAAGGATGCCCTTGATATAGAGGGTGTACAACGAAGATTTACTCGGCTAATTCCTGGTTTCGTAAGTCTGTCATATGAGGAGAGACTAAGTCGGTTAGGATTAGATTCACTGGTGTTTAGAAGAGGGCATCTCATAGATACTGATAAAATTCTAACAGGGTTAGACAGGGTATGTTCAGAAAGAATGTTCCTAATGGACGGGGAGTCCAGAACTAGGGGTCATAGTTTGTGAATAAGGGGTAAACTTTTAGAACTGAGGTGAAGAGAAATTTCTTCACTCAGGGGTTGGTGAATGTATGGAAATCACTCCCACTGAATGTTTAGGCCAAAACATTGCCTGATTGCAAGAAGAAATACGATAGAGCTCTTTGGCTAAAGGAATCAAAGGATTATGAAGGAAGGAGAGAATCAGGATATTGAATTTGATGATCAACCATGATCAGGATGAATGGTGGAGCAGGCGCGAAGGACCGAATGGCCCACTCCTGCTTCTAGTCACTATATTTCTATGTATCCACTCGAGTTTAGAAAAGTAAGAGGTGATTTAATTGAAACCTTGAACACCCTGAGGGGTACTGAAAGGATGTATATGGAAAGGATGCTTCCTCTTGTGGGTGATTCTAGCAATAGGAACCCTGCTAATAATAAGGGATTGCATATTGAATGCAGAGATGAGGAGAATTTTTTTCTCCGAAGGACATGGGTCTTTGGAACCCCCCTCCTCAAAAGGTGGTGAAAACAGAGTCTGTAGATTTTTAAGACAGAGCTCAACAGATTCCTGATTAACAAGGGGGTGAGAGGTTATCAGGGGTAGACAGGAATGTAGGCTTCAAGTTACACCCCAATCAGCAATGAACTTATTGAATGGCAGAGCAGGTTCGAGGAGCCGAATGGGTGACTCCTGCTCCTAATTCATACGTTTGTATGTTCATCTAGTGTTGGACCACGGGAAAGATACAGATGAGATGCAACATGAACATTTGGCAGCATGGCTATCAGCAACAGTACAATTTTATATTCAGCAATTTGTAACCATATGGCCTGGCAAATACCTGACTGTACTCTTAACATCAAGCTGAGAGAACAACTCAGTGCAACAAAGAGTGCAGGAAATTATTGCTGGAGCAACAACAGTGGTGAAGCTACAACACAGGATTAATTACAGGCCAAACAGCGGAAGCAGTATCCTAAGCATTGTTAGAGCAAAGCCATTCCACAGTTGATTATTCTGATCTAAGGTCTGCAATGCGATCATGAAGAATGCCGACTGGTGGACAATGAAACAACTCACTGCAGGGCGCTCCACGAGTATCCCATCCTCAATGATGAGAGAGCTAAGCACATCAGTGCAGCAGGGAAGGCTGAAGCATTTGTTGCAATTTTCAGACAGAAATACGGTGTGAAGGATCCACCTCACTCTCCTCCTGAGGACCTGAGCATCACAGGTGCAAGCATTCAACCAATTTGATCGACTTCATGCTATAACTAAAAGTGGCTGAAGTCAAGGATGCTACAAAGGTTATGGGCTCTGCAAACATCCAAGCAATCCCATGAAGACTTGTGCTCCAGAACTAACAACAATTCTAGCCTAGCTTCCCCAATATTGCAGAAGTTCCAGCTGTAAGTTTTTTATATTTTTTGCTAATTTCCCAAAAGTACGAATCTATCCGATTTCTTTTCATTCATTTTTTGATCTAAAATTCCTAAAATATTCCCAATCGTCTCGCCTGCCACTAATCTTTGCAGCATTTTATACCTTTGTCTTCAATTTGATACCATCCTTAACTCCCTGAGTTAGCCAGGGATGGTAGTATATCCTTCACGTAGTGTATTTCATCCTCAAAGGTATATTTTTGTGGGTTATAGACATATTTTCTGAAATATCCACCCGAACAAGCACCGGAATGTGGCGACTAGGGGATTTTCAGTCACTTCATTGCAATATTAATGTCAGCCTTCTTGTGACAATAATAACTACACTTAGCTTATCTAATTTTAAGTTCTTCCCCAGAACATTTGAGTGAACTCTGCCTTCATATACTTGACGATTGAGTGAGGGATCAATTTTTGGTGCAGGGAAAAGGATGGGGGTTGGAAGGTGGATGAGTCTCATTGTGGGAGTGAGTGTGTGCAGTTGGCATGAGGTTGTGCTGAAGGGTCAGTTCAACAGATGAGAGGCCAGGTTAATGGCTGAGAAATCAGTTTGTGGTAAAACCTTATTTTGGGATGAGGCAGTGGTGCAGTTGTATTTACCATAGATTAATAAGTCAGAGATCCAGGGCAATGCTGTGGGGATTGTTAAGAACTCTGCTGATGGAAAAATGTGAGTGTGTCACAAACCCAGTAGGGTAACTTGGAACAAAGGTTCTGAGTGCTGAATATTTCCAGTTTCGTATGATGTGAGGGAAGATATGTTAACCAGTGAGGAAAAGTGTGGGCATGTTGCAATCAGTTAATGAAGAATATTATCTTCCAAGAAAAACACACCAATGAAGACAGCAACAGACTACAACAAAAATGGCTCTACACACAGGATCTCACGAATTTAATGTCCTTAGCTATCTACATTCCTGAACTGAGATATGCCCCTTTTTCAAACAATATCAAACAACATCCAATATTATATAACTTTATGAACTAAATCCAGCATATAATTACCACCCATAAGTTCCCTTCCAGTTTGCGAGAAAAATTTTTTTTTTCAGTTCAGTGGAATGATTTGTCTCTTTGAGAGCTATTTTTTGAAGGCAGCTTTCAGCACCAACTCCTTTTTGGGTGAGGCTGCTTTCTTTAGCTGGGTGTGGCTATTGTACTGTTCGCTCCTCTCTTCCGTATTCAATTGTCCAACTTTGGAACTATTGTTCCCTCCTTTGATGTTACTGTATCCAGATAACGTAGTGGACCAGGCTTATAGCATATATGTTAACGTTATTTCTTATCACTTCACTTTGAACTCTCAATTCGAACACTTTTTTTCATATAGCATTTTCAACCCCTATTCACTGAGTTAAACACTTGCTTTCCTACAGCTAGAACAATTCACATAATCACAGACACCTCCAAACAAAAGCACTCATAGTGGTTCCTCTTTTATCTAATTCTTTACATTTTGTTAGCCCAATTATATTTCTAGGATTGATTTTGATCAATTCTCGAATCTTCCTTTTACTTCCAAAACTTGACAGGATCCGAGTTTGAAATGCACCATGCCAGATGGTAAAATTTGAGTTCAATAAAAATCTGGAATCAAAAGGCTAATGATGACCATGACACCATTGTCGATTGTCTTAAAATCACATCTGGCTCACTAATGTTCTTTAGGGTAGGGCATCTGCCATCCTTATCTGGTCTGACATGCATGTGAGTCCAGATCCACAGCAACGTGCTCAACTCTAAAAATCACTCGGAAATGGTCCAGCAAGCCATTCTCCATTCAAGCGCAATTAAGTGTTGGCCCAGCCTGAGACGCCCACTTCACATGACTGAATTAAAAATAAAAGTTAGAACGTTCGCTTTATGAGGTGAGGTGTCAGGTTGGGGTTCGATGCCCATTTTTGGGTGATGGGTCAGTTTAGATACTGAGGTATGCGTTGATGAGTGGTCAGTGTGGGAGATAAGGGGTAAGTCTGGATTGCAGACACAATTTGTGTTTGAGCGATCAATAAAGAGGATGAAGTGCCAGCGTAAGGATGATAGGTCAGTTTAAGACATGGGATAATTTTGGGGCTGATTCATCCCTTCATGATGAGGGACCCATTTTGGGGTGAGTGGTCAGATTGTGGCTAAGGGTTATTTTGGGGTGAAGGATTACTTTGGCATTGAGGCATCTATTTGGTTGATGGATTTGTTTGGGCATACGTGGCTGGCGTACGGATAAAAGGTTACTTTGGGCTGACATGTTAGCTCTGGAGCTGAATGAGGTGAGGGAGTATTTTGGAATGTGACGTCCATTCAGGGAATGTATGGTCAGTTTGGGGTCAGAGTTCAGTGTAGGGAGTGAGGCTTCATCATCACAATAAGGGGTCATTTTGTTGCAAGCGGGCAGCACGTTGGTGAGGGTACAGTTTATCAGCTGACTTTTGGGTCAGCATGTGTTGTTTGGAATGAGAGGTCATTTCGGTGTGAGAGGGTTAACTTGAACCAGTTTGAGATGAGTGTTCAGCTTCATTTTGGCGCGGGGGGGGGGGGTGGGGTGGGGGGGGGGGGTGGAGGTGGGGCGGGGGGGGGGAGGGCGATGAGGGATTGAAGTGTTACTGGAGGCTGCCTTTGTCTCTGCCTGGAAGTGACCTCATAGCCTCAACCTCTTCCTGGGGGTCAGTTGACTCCATCTTCCAGAATGCAACATGGCCCAAGCTCTTGAATACTGTATTGATGTCAGGGGCTGTCACTCTCACCTCACCTCTGGAAGTCAGCTCCTTTGTCCATGTTTTAACCAAGGCTGTAGTTAGGTCAGGAGCTGAGTGACCCTGGTGAAACACAAACTGGGCATCACTAAGCAGGTTATTGCCCAGCAGGTGCTGCAGGATAGCACTGTTGATGACCCGTTCCATCACTTTACTGATGATCGTGAGTAGACTCACTGGTCAGTAATTGGCTGGGTTGGATTTGTCCTACTTTTTGTCTGCAGGACATACCTGGGCAATTTTCGATATTGTCGGTTAAATGCCAGTTTTGTAAGTGTACTGGATGAGCTTGGCTCGGGGAGTGGCAAGTTCTGGAGCACAAGTCTTTAGTATTATTGCTGCAAAGCTATCAGGGCCCATTGTCTTTGCAGTATCTAGTGCCTCCAACCATTTCTTGATATCACATGAAGTGAATCGAATTGGGTGGAGACTGGCACCTGAGATGGTGTGGATCAGTGGAGGAGGCTGAGATGGATCGTCCACTCGTCACTTCTGGCTGAAGATTGCTGCGAATGCTTCAGCCTTTTCTTTTGCATTGATGTGCTGGGCTCCTCCATCATTGAGGATGGGGATATTTCTGGAGCCCACTAGTCTTGTTTTGTAGCTTCACCAGGTTGACACTTCATTTTTACATTTGTCTGGTACTGCTCCTTAATGCCTTCCTGCACTCTCATAGAATCATAGAATCCCTGTAGTGCCGAAGGAGGGCATTCGGCCCATCGAGTCTGCACCGACGACAGTCTCACGCAACCCCTATTCCCATAACCCCATTTATTTACCCTGCTAATTCCCTGACACTAAGGTCAGTTTAACATGGCCAATCAACCTAACCCGCACAGTTTTGGACTTTCCATTGACTGTCCACGATTCTCCATTGTATCAGGGTTGATTCCCTGACATGATGGTAATTGTTGAATGGGGAATATGCCATTGTGCAGATTGTACTTGTGTACAGTTCCGCTGCTGTTGATGTCCCACAGTGCCTCATGGATGTCCAAACTTGAGTGGCTAGGTCTTTTCAAAGTCTGTCCTATTGAGCACACTGATAGCGCCAGATAACATAATTAAGGTTATTACCCAGGACTGACATATTACTGGGACATGACATTGATAAGATTACCCAGGACTGATACATTTCTGGGCAGGAAATCAGATAAAATTACCCAGGACAGATACAGTACAGGAAATGACAGGGATCAGCTTAGCAAGAATTGATATAATAGTAGGACATGGCAGAGATAAAATTACCTAGAATTGATATATTACTGGACATGACAGTGATGCGATTATGCAGGACTGATAAATTACAGGAAATTACATTGATAATCCTAGCCAGGATTAATAAAATATTAGTTTCATGCCAGTGATAAGACCACCCAGAACTAATATATAACTGATACTTTCTCAGAAGACGAACGAAATTTGGCATCTCAGCGATGACTCTCACCAACTTTTACAGATGCACCATAGAAAATATTCTTTCCGGTTGCATCACAGCTTGGTATGGCTCCTGCTCTGCCCAAGATCACAAGGAATCGAAAGGTCATGAATGTTGCCCGATCCATCACGCAAACCAGCCTCCCATCCATTGTCTCTGTCTACACTTCCCGCTGCGTTGGCAAAACAGCCAGCATAATTAAGGACCCCACGCACCCCGAACATTCTCTTTTCCACCTTCTTTCTTCGGAAAAAAGATACAAAAGTCTAAGGTCACATCCCAACCGAATAAGAATAGCTTATTGCTTGCTGCTGTCAGACTTTTGAATGGACTTACCTTGCATTAAGTTGATCTTTCTCTACCCCCAAGCTATGATTGTAACACTACATTTTGCAGTCTCTTGTTTCCTTCTCTGTGATCGGTATGTTTTGTCGGTATAGCGCGCATGAAACAATACTTTTCACTGTATGTTAATACATGTGATAATAATAAATCAAATCAAATCAAAAACACTGCTTGATACATTACTGGGACATGATAGTGATAATATTAACCAGGACTGATATATCACTGGACATGACAGTGATAAGATTACCCACGACTGTTTTAATACTGGGACATTGAAAATCAAATGATTACCCACTACTGATATATTTCTGGATATTAAATGTGCTATTACTCAGGACTGTTATATTAAAGGAAATGACAGGGATAAGCTTAGCCAGGACTGATGAATTACTTTTCATGACAGTGATAGGGTTACCTGGGTATGATATTTCACTGGAACATGACAGTGATAAGATTAGCAAGGACTGATATATTACCGGGCAGGAGAGTGATGAAGTTACCTGGAACTGATATATTGTTGGACATGGCAGTGTTAAGTTTACCCAGGATTGATCTATTAGCTGGACATGAGAGTGTTAAGATTACCCAGAACTGATGTATTATTGGAAATGACAGTGATTAGATTACCCAGCACTGATATATAACTGGGACATGACAGTGATAAGATGACACAGAACTGATATATTACTGAAACACTGCAGTGATAAGATTATCCTGGACTGTTATTACTGGGGCAAGGCAGTGGTAAATTTACCCGGGGTTGATATATCCTGGACACGACAGTGACAGGTTTACCCAGGACTGATCAATTACTGGGCATTAAATGTGATATGATTACCCAGGACAAGTACATTACAGGAAATGACAGGATAAGCTTAGCCAGCACTGATATATTAATGGACACGACAGGGATAAGGTTACCCAAAACTGATATATTACTGGATATGACAGTGTTAAGAGCACCCAGGACTGAAATGTCACTGGGACGTAACAGTGATAAGATTAACAAAGGCTGATATATTACTGGACATGAGAGTGTTGCGGTTTTCCAGAACTGATGCATTATTGGAAATGACAGTGATAAGATTACCCAGGATTGATACGTTACTGAACATGATAGTGGTAAGATTACCCAGGATGGATATATTATGGGACATGAGAGTGATAGGACTACACTGGACTTATATATCATTGGAAAGGACAGTGATAAGATTACCCAGGATTGATATATTACTGGTCATGACAGTGATAAATTACCCAGGACTGATATACAACTGGGACATGACAGTGATGGGATTACCAAGGACTGATATATTATTGGACATGACAGTGATGTAATATTTTTTATTCATTCGTGGGACATGGGCGTCGCTGGCGGACCAGTATTTATTGCCCATCCCTAGTTGCCTTTGAGAAGGTGGTGATGAGCTGCCTTCTTGGATCGTTGCAGTCTATGAGCTGTTGGTTGACCCACAATGCCGTTTGCGAGGGAACCCCAGGATTTTGATCCAGGAACTGCGAAGGAATGGTGATATATTTCAAGTTTATTTATTAGCCACAAATAAAGCTTACATTAACACTGCAATTAAGTGACTGTGAAATTCCCCTAGTCGCCACGCTCCATCGGCTGTTCAGGTTAGTGTACTTTACTGATGGCCGTGAGTAGACTGATTGGGCGGTAATTGGCTGGGTTGGATTTGTCCTGCTTTTTGTGTACAGGACATACCTGGGCAATATTTTACATTGTCGGTTAAATGCCAGTGCTGTAACGGTACTGGAAGAGCTTGGCTAGGGGAGCAGCAAGTTCTGGAATACACGCCTACAGTACTAATGCCGGAAAGTTATCAAGGCCCATTGCCTTTGCAGTATCCAGTGCCTTGATATCACAAAAGTGAATTGAATTGGCTGGAAACTGGCATCTGAGATGCTGCGGACCACTTGAGGAGGCTGAAATGGACTGTCCACTCGGCACTTCTGGCTGAAGATTGCTGCGAATGCTTCAGCCTTATATATTACACTGATGTGCTGGGCTCTTCCATCATTGAGGATGGGGATATTTGTGGAGCCACTCCTGCAGTGAGCTGTTTCATTGTCCACCACCATTCACGACTGGATGTGGCAGGACTGCAGAGTTTAGATCTGATCCGTTGATTGTGGGATCATTTAGCGCTGTCTATCAGTACTGTTTATGCCATTTTGCATGCAAGTGATCCTGTTTTATTGCTTCAACAGGTTGACACTTCATTTTTGCACTAGCCTGGTACTGGTCTTGACATGCATTCTTGCACACTCATAGAATCATAGAAACATAGAATCATAGAATCATCGAATTCCTACAGTGCAGAAAGAGGCCATTCGGCCTATCGAGTCTGCAACGACCGCAATCCCACCCAAGTCCTATTCCCATAACCCCATTTATTTACCCAGTTAATCCCCTGACACTAAGGTCAATTTAGCATGGCCAATCAACCTAACCCGCACATTTTTGGATTGTCCATTGACTGTCCATGTCTCTCCATTGTACCAGGGTTGATTCCCTGATTTGATGGTCATGGTTGAATGGGGGACATGCCATGGGCTTGCAGATTGTGCTGGAGTGCAGTTCCGCTGCTGTTGATGTCCCACAGTGACTCATGGATGTCCAGCTTTGAGTGGCTAGGTCTATTCAAAGTCTGTCCCATTTCGCACGGTGATAGTGCCAGATAACATCATGGAGGTTATTACCCAAGACTGATTTATTACTGGGACATGACATTGATAAGATTACCCTGGACGGATACATTACTGCGCATTAAATCAGATAAAATTACCCAGTACAAATACATTGCAGGAAATGACAGTGATAAGCTGAGCCAGAATTGAGATAATACCAGGACATGACAGAGATAAAATTGCCTAAAATTGATATATTACTGGTCATGACAATGATATGATAATGCAGGACTGATCAATTACAGGAAAATACATTGATAATCTTAGCCAGGATTCATAAAATACTAGCACATGCCGGTGATAAGACCGCCCAGAACTGATATACAATGGATGCATTGATTGATACATTAATTGGATATGATAGTGATAATATTAACCAGGGCTGATATATTGCTGCGAGATGACAGTGATAAGATTACCCAGGACTGACATTATTTTACCTGACAGTGAAAAGATTACCTAGGACTGATATATTACTGAGACATTACCGTGGCAACATTACCCAGGACTCATTTATTACTGGACATGACAGTGATCCGATTAGAAAGGACTGATATGTTACTGTACACGACAGTGTTAAGATTCCACAGGACGAATATATCACTGGAATGTGAGAGAAATCATATTACTGTCATCAGGTGCTGATACCTGCAGACCATTTTGACTGTCCAAATCATGGAAAACGTGTTTTTCTCCTTGACTGTGTCTTTTTAACAGAAGATGAGCAGATGCAAGAGGTGGTGAGGTTGCGAGTTGGAAGTGTGATGTCTTCATTATGGAGCAGAGAGAGGAGAGTGGAAAGGCAGGGTGTAAGATAACGAGTGAATGTGGCACTGGGTGTGGCAAGGGCTCATTGGGAAGCAACATGCGAAATGTTCGGCTGTGTTCCCAATGCACTGTGTACACATGGCGTTTGGATACTTCAGTGTTTGAAAAGCAGTTTATTCAGGAGTCGCTGTTTAAAAAGTTGCGCAATGTGAAAGAGATAGAAAAAGCACGTAACTCTTGAGAGTTGAGAGTGGCTTCCTGATCTCAGAGGATTAACAGATGGATTGCGCTGGGTGAATATTGATCTTTGTATCTTGCTGTGGCAAACGTCTGCTTTCCAGGTGAAATTTTAGAAATCCCTTCTTGATCTTCCTCACTCTTCTCTGGTCATCCAATTGCACCTGAATATAGTGGATCCACCCCACATTCACTCCGGGCACTTGCAAATATATTTACTTCCACAGAGCTATTTAATTTCCTCTGTTAATCAATTATTCTAGCATCTCTGGCTGATATCCAAAGAGCCGGAGGTACCCAAGGTGTCAGCTCCCCTCCCCAGCCACACCCCCCTCCCACCCCCGCCACCAGCGAATCATCACCTGGGGTAGCACGGTGGCATAGTTGGTAGTACTGGTGCCTCGCAGCACCAGGGACCCGGGTTCGGTTCTGGTCTCGGGTTACTGCCTATGTGGAGTTTGTACATTCTCCCCGTGTCTGCGTAGGTTTCCTCTGGCTGCTCCCGTTTCTTCCCTTCCTTCCTTCCAAAGACATGTGGGTTAGGTTGATTGGCCATGTTAAATTGACCCCTAGTATGGGGGGATTAGAGCGGCTAGTATGTGGGGTTGCGGGAATAGAACCTGGGTGGGATTGTGGTCAGCGCAGACTCGATGGACCGAATAGCCTCCTTCTGCACTGTAGGGATTATGTGCATTCTATGAAGTGCTTTGCCTTCAGGTCACCTTTCTGCTTCTCGCATGTCTTTAGTTGACTTCAGCCAGACATTTATATACAATCGCAGGGACACAACAATGTGACACAAGTGTCCCTGAGAACAGCATTCTGTGCAGCTACAATCATTGGTTTTCCTTCGGCCAGTGACTGTTTATACATTGTATTTCACTTAGAGGACAGAGAAAGAGACTTCCACCAGATGGTGCCACCTATTCAGTCAGCCAAATCTGAAAGAATGCTGTCTTATTATGAAAAGGAGGGTGTTTACAAGAGTGAGGATTTGGGTCAAAAAGGGGGGAGGTCACATTTTGAGGTAGGGAGAGGACAATATGTGGCTGTGTTGGTGAGGGCGTGTGGTGTTGTTTTATGAGGGAGTGGGTGTAGATGTTTGCTTTTTGCCTCTCAGAATCATAGAATCATACAGTGTAGAAGAGGCCCTTCAGCCCATCGGATCCGCACTGACACTTTAGAAACACCTCAACTCCAAAATCTTCCCTCTGCCAGCACTTGTCCCATTGCCCTGAATGTTTTGAAGTACCAAGTGCTCATCCAGATACTTCCTCAAGGATGTGAGGTCACCCGCCTGCACCACCTTCTCAGACAGCAAATTCCAGACTGTCACCCCCCTCTGGGTAAAATGTTTTTTCCTCAAATACCCTCTCAATGTCCTGTCCCTCACCTTGAACCTGTTTCTCCATGTGACTGATCCTTCAACTAAGGGTAACAGCTGCTCTTTATATGCTCTGTCCATAATCTTGTATACCTCGATCGGATCATCCCTCAGTCTTCTCTGCTTCAATGAAAACAAGGCAAACAACACAGGTCTACACAACCTCTGTTCATAAATTAAATATTCTGTCACAGGAAGCATCCTGGTGAATCCCCTGTGCACACTCTCCAGTTCCATCACTGCCGATAATGTGGCAACCAGAAGTGCACACAGTACTCAAGCTGTGTACTCACGAAAGTTCTATCGAACACCAAGTTGAATTCCCTGCTTTTATAATTTATGCCTCAATTGATCAAGGTAAGTGTCCCATCTACCTTTTTCACCACCCGATTAACATATACGTCCACCTTGGGTTGGAGCAGAGCTTATTGCTCGGAACGCTCCCAGTCCCAACCACGCATCACAGACTCAATACAATAAACATTGTATTGGCAAGTCATCCATCTTGCACAGCGTTATTGTCACTGGTCAAATAATCTGGCAATGTTATGGGAACAAGAACAGAAAATACTGTAAAATCTCAGCAGGTCTGACAACATCTGTGGGGAGAAAATAGAGCCAATGTTTCGAGTCTGGATGACTATTCATCAGAAGTAATACACTGGGAGCAGGTTCGAAATTCAACACCGCAGATAAATTTGAATCCAATAGTGATCTGGGATTCAAAGTCTAATGACCATGAAACAATTATTGTAAGAACCCCACCGAATATCGATCCCTACCTGGACATGTGATTCCAGATCCACAGCAATGTAGTTGACCCTTAAGTGCACTCCATTTGCTCAGAACAAGAATAAACATTGAGAGGTGAAAGCAACAACTGCAGTAAGACTGTCTAGATTTGATCCTTCCTGTTTCAATGGATTCCCAGAATGTTGGGAGAGTCAAAAGTTCCACTAGAAAGGTCACAAACTCTGGAAAATTCCGGATCACTCCAGAGTATACAAGTATCCTGAGGAACTTGGGGAAAATTATAATCACCAGGGAAAATCTACGTATCAAATTGTGGGAGCTGTGCTCTGACAAATCCTCAGGTTCTGGTGGACATTAACCGAGGTCTTTGAAAGAAGTGGCCAGTGAGTTTTGAAAAGAAAATCTTTCATGGGTTCTAATTGTCGCTGGCTGGGTCAGCATTTATTGCCCATCCCTGAGAGCATTTCAGATTCAACCACATTACTGTTGATTTGGAGTGACATTGTAGGCCAGACTGGCAAAGGATTGCAGATTTCCTTCCCTACAGGGCATTAATGAACAATGGCGGATGAGATTCCTTGACCTCCCAGCCACTTCGTTATCTGAGTTATTTGTTATGGAGCAAAGAGAGGAGAGTGGGAAGGCAGGTTATAAGAGAAAGAATGAATGTGGCAGTGGGTGTGGCAAGGGCTGATTGGGAAGCAACATGGTCAGAGTTCGGCTGTGTTCCCAATGCATTGTGTACACATGGCGGTTGGATGCATTAGTGTTTGAACAGCAGATTATTCAGGAGCCGCGCTTTAAAAAGTTGCCAAATGTGAAACATAGAAAGGGATTTGACGCTTGAGAGTTGAGAATGGATTCCTGATCCCAGAGGATTAACAGATGGATTGCACTGGGTGGACGTTGATCTTTGTATCTTGTTGTAGCAAACTGCTTTCTTGGTGAAGTGTTAGGAGTTCCTTGTTGATCCTCCTTGCTCTTCCCTGGTCATCCTGTTGCATCTGAATATAACACATTCTCCACCACCCTCACTCCGAGCACTTGCTAATGTATTTCACTTCTACCAAAGCGTTTCATTTCCTCTGTTAATTAATTATTCCAGCAGCTCTGGCTGATGTCCAAAGTGCTGAAAGTACGCAAAGTCTCAGCGCCCCCCATCCTTCATCCCCACTCCGAATCATCACCTGGGCCGGTACGGTGACACAGTGCTTAGCACTAATGCCTCACAGTGCCAGGGACCCAGGCTCTGTTCTAGCCTCGTGTGACTGCCTGTGTGGAGTTTACAATTTCTCCCAGTATCTGCTTGGGTTTCCTCTGTGTGCTCCGGTTTCTTCCCTTCCTTCCTTCCAAAGATGCATTTGTCAGGTTGATTGGCCATGTTAAATTGACTCCTGGTGTGGGGGGATTAGAGGGGTAAATATGTGCGGTGTGGGAATAGGGCCTGTGAAGGATTGTGATGGATGCAGGCTCGAAGGGCTGAATAGCCTCCTTCTGCACTATAGGGACTCTATGCATTCTATGAAGGACTTTGCCTTGGAGGTCACCTTTCTGCTTCTCACATGCTGACTGACTTTTGTTGACTCCAGCCAGACACTCCTGTACAGTCGAAGGGACACAACAAGGTGGCACAAGTGTCCCTGAGAACAGCATTCTGTGCAGCTACAGTCATTGTTTCTCCTCATCCACTGAATGCTTATGTGTTTTTTTTTCACTTGGAGGACAGAGAAAGAGACTTTCCACCAGATAGAACATAGAACATAGAACATAGAACATTACAGCGCAGAACAGGCCCTTCGGCCCACGATGTTGCACCGACCAGTTAAAAAAAAAAAACTGTGACCCTCCAACCTAAACCAATTTCTTTTCGTCCATGAACCTATCTACGGATCTCTTAAACGCCCCCAAACTAGGCGCATTTACTACTGATGCTGGCAGGGCATTCCAATCCCTCACCACCCTCTGGGTAAAGAACCTACCCCTGACATCGGTTCTATAACTACCCCCCCTCAATTTAAAGCCATGCCCCCTCGTGCTGGATTTCTCCATCAGAGGAAAAAGGCTATCACTATCCACCCTATCTAAACCTCTAATCATCTTATATGTTTCAATAAGATCCCCTCTTAGCCGCCGCCTTTCCAGCGAAAACAATCCCAAATCCCTCAGCCTCTCCTCATAGGATCTCCCCTCCATACCAGGCAACATCCTGGTAAACCTCCTCTGCACCCTCTCCAAAGCCTCCACATCCTTCCTGTAATGTGGGGACCAGAACTGCACACAATACTCCAAGTGCGGCCGCACCAGAGTTGTGTACAGTTGCAACATAACGCTACGACTCCTAAATTCAATCCCCCTACCAATAAACGCCAAGACACCATATGCCTTCTTAACAACCTTATCTACTTGATTCCCAACTTTCAGGGATCTATGCACACATACACCTAGATCCCTCTGCTCCTCCACACTATTCAAAGTCCTCCCGTTAGCCCTATACTCAACACATCTGTTATTCCTACCAAAGTGAATTACCTCACACTTCTCCGCATTAAACTCCATCCGCCACCTCTCGGCCCAACTTTGCAACCTGTCTAAGTCTTCCTGCAAACTACGACACCCTTCCTCACTGTCTACCACACCACCGACTTTGGTGTCATCAGCAAATTTGCTAATCCACCCAACTATACCCTCATCCAGATCATTAATAAATATTACAAACAGCAGTGGCCCCAAAACAGATCCCTGAGGTACACCACTTGTAACCGCACTCCATGATGAATATTTACTATCAACCACCACCCTCTGTTTCCTATCCGCTAGCCAATTCCTGATCCAATTTCCTAGATCACCCCCAATCCCATACATCTGCATTTTCTGCAGAAGCCTACCATGGTGAACCTTATCAAACGCCTTACTAAAATCCATATATACCACGTCCACTGCCTTGCCCCCATCCACCTCCTTGGTCACTTTCTCAAAAAACTCAATAAGGTTAGTAAGGCACGACCTACCTGCCACAAAACCATGCTGACTATCACCTATCAATTCATTACTCTCCAAATAACTATAAATCCTATCCCTTATAATTTTTTCCAACATCTTGCCGACAACAGAAGTGAGACTCACCGGTCTATAATTCCCGGGGAAGTCTCTGTTCCCCTTCTTAAACAATGGGACAACATTCGCTAACCTCCAATCTTCTGGTACTATACCAGATGGTGCCAACGACTCAGCCAAATCTGAAAGAATGCTCTCTCATTATGAAAAGGAGCATGTTGCAAGAATGAGCGTTTGGAGCAGAAAAGGGGGAGGTCATATATTGAGGTGGGGAGAGGGAAACATGTGGCTGTGACAGTGAGGGCATGTGGTGCTGTTTTATTAGGGAGTGGGTGTAAATGTTTGCTTTTTGCCTCTCAGAATCATAGAATCATACAGTGTAGAAGAGGCCCATCGGACCATCGGCCCCACACAGACACATTAGAAACACCTGAACTCCCAGCTTATCCCGTCTGCCATGTTTTGATGTGCCAAGTGCTCATCCAGATACTTTCTAAAGGATGTGAAAACACGCGCCTCCACCACCTCCCCAGGCAGCACATTCCAGACCGTCCCCACCCTCTGGGTAAAAAAAAGTTTTCCTCACATCTCCTTAAACCTGCCCCTCACTTTGAACCTATGTCCCCATGTGACTGACCCTTCAACTAAGGGTAACAGCTGCTCCTTATATACTCTGTCCATGTCTCTCATAGTCTTGTACACCTCGATTTGGTCGCCCTTCAGTCTTCTCTGCTTCAATGAAAACAACGAAAACAACACAAGCTTACCCAACCTCTCTTCTCAACTTAAATATGCCATCCCAGGCAGCCTCCTGGTGAATCTCCTCTGCACTCTCTCCAGCGCAATCACTTCTAATGATGTGGCAACCAGATCTGCACACAGAAAAAAAAGCTGTGTCCTCACCAAAGTTCTATTGAACTCCAACTTGACTTCCCTGCTTTTGTAATCTGTGCCTCGATTGATCAAGGTTCCATATGCCTTCTTCCCCACCCTACTAATATGTAGGTCCACGTTGGGTTGGAGCAGAGTATATTGCATGGAACACTCCCAGTCCCACCCACTCCTCACAGCCTCAATTCAGGAAACATTGTATTGACAATCATCCATCTTGCACAGAGATGTTGTCACTGGTCAAACGATCTGGTAATGTTCTGGGGACAAGAACAGGAAATGCTGTAAAATCTCAGCAGCTCTGACAGCATCTGTGGAGAGAAAATAGAGCCAATTTCTCGAGTCTGACTGACTCCATGTCTGATGAGTGAAGTCAAGGACAGCATAAAAGCAAAAGCAAAAAGCGTACTAAATGACAAGGATTATTGGGAAACCAGAGGATTGGGAAGTCTTTAAAAGTGAGCAGAGGGCAACTAAAGAATCAATAAGGGGGGAGAAGATTAAATAAGAGTGTAAGTTCGCCAGTAATATAAAAGAAGATAGGAAGAGTTTTTTTTCAATATTTAAAAGGTAAGAGAGAGGCAAAAACAGACATTGGACTACTGAAAAATGAGTCTGGAAAAGTAATAATAGGAAACAAAGCAATGGCAGAGGAACTGAATAGTTACTTTGCAGCCGTCTTCACTGTGGAAGATACCAGTTGGATGCCAGAGGTCCAGGCGAGTCAGGGGGCACAGGTGAGTGTAGCGGCCACCACTAAGGAGAAGATTGTGGGGAAATTGGAAGGTCAAATGTGGATAAATCACCTGGCCAGATGGAGTACACCCCAGGATTCCAAAAGAGATAGGCGAAGAAATTGTGGAGGCATTGGTGGTGATCTTTCAGGAATCACTGGTGGCAGGGAGGGTAACAGAGGACGGGAAAGTAGCGAATGTAACACCACTGTTTGAGAAGGGAAAGAGGCAGCAGGTGGGAAATTATAGGCCGGTTAGACTGACTTCGGTCATGTGCAAGATTTTAGAGTCTATTATTAAAAATGATATCACAGACTACTTGGAAGTACATGACAAAGCAGGAAGGAGTCAGCACGGCTTTGTCAAGGGGAGGTCATGTCTGACAAATCTGTTAGAGTTCTTTGAGGAGGTAACAAGGAAGTTAGATAGAGGAGAACCAGTGGACGTGATTTATTTAGATTTCCAGAAGGCCTTTGACAAGATAATGCATAGGAGGCTTTTAATAAGCTAAGACCCATGGTGCTAAGGGTAAGATCCTGGCATGGGTAGAGGATTGGCTGACTGGCAGAAGGTTGAGAGTGGGAATAAAGGGGTCTTTTTCAGGGTGGCAGCCGGTGACTAGTGGTGTGCCTCAGGGGTCAGTTCTGGGACCACAACTTTTCATAACATACATTAACGATTTGGAGGAAGGAACTGAAGGCACTGTTGCTAAGTTTGCAGATGATACAAAGATATGTAGAGGAACAGGTTTTTTGAAGAAGCAGAGGGTTTGCAGAAGGACTTGGACAGGTTAGGAGAATGGGCAAAGAAGTGGCAGATGGAATACAATGTGGAAAAGTGTGAGGTTATGCACTTTGGAAGGATGAATAGAGGCATAGTCTATTTTCTAAATGGGAAAATGCTCAGGAAATCAGAAACACAAAGGGACTTGGGAGTCCTTGTTCAAGATTCTCTTAAGGTTAACATGCAGGTTCAGTTGGCAGTTAGGAAGGCAAATGCAATGTTCGCATTCATGTCGATAGGGCTAGAATACAAGAGCAGGGATGTACTTCTGAGGCTGTATAACTCTCTGGTCAGACCCCATTTGGAGTATTGTGAGCAGTTCTGGGCTCCATACCTAAGGGTAAGCTCCTGGCATGGGTAGAGGATTGGCTGACTGGCAGAAGGTAGAGAGTGGGAATAAAGGGGTCTTTTTCAGGGTGGCAGCCGGTGACTAGTGGTGTGCCTCAGGGGTCAGTTCTGGGACCACAACTTTGGACCACAACTGCTGGCCTTGGAAAGATTCGAGAGGATGTTCACAAGAATATCCCTGGAATGAAGAGCTTGTCATATGAGGAACGGTTCAGGACTGTGGGTATTTACTTGTTGGAGTTTAGAAGGATGAGGAGTGATCTTATTGAAACTTATAGGATACTTCAAGGCCCGGATAGAGTAGACGTGAAGAGGATGTTGCCACTAGTAGGAAAAATTAGAACCATTGGGCACAACTTTAGGCTAAAGGGATGATCCTTTAAAGCAGAGATGAGGAGGAATTTCTTCAGCCAGAGAATGGCGAATCTGTGGAACTCTTTGCTGCAGAAGGCTGTGGAGGTCAGGTCATTGAGTGTCTTTAAGACAGGGATAGGTAGGTTCTTGATTGATAAGGGGATCAGGGGTTATGGGGAAAAGGCAGGAGAATGGAGCACGCTAGAATGATAGGGAGTGGGATAGCTTGATCTTGGTTTTGGAAAAGGTTCGGCACAACATCGTGGGCCGAAGGGCCTGTACTGTGCTGTACTGTTCTATGTTCTATGTTAATGGGGATGAGGAAAATGTCAACCATGACTGAATGGCGCAGCAGACTCGATGGGCCGAACGGCCTAATTCTGCTCCTATGTCTTCTGGTGTTATGGAGTCTGGATGATTATTCATCGGAAGTAATCCTCTGGGGACCTGGTTTCACAACTCAACACAACAGATTCATTTGAATTCAATCGTGACCTGGAATTCGAAATCTAATGCCCATGAAAGAATGCCCATCCCAAGCTGGTCATGTGATTCCAGATCCAGAGCAATGTAGTTGACCCTTAAATGCACTCAATTCGCTCAGAACAAGAGGAAACATTGAGAGATGGAAGCAACGACTGCAGTAAAAATGTCCAGATCTGATCCTTCCTGTTTCAATTGATTCCCAGAATGTTGGGAGTGCCAAAGGTTCCACTGGTAAGGTCACAAACTCTGGAAATTTCCAGGGCACTACAGAGGATACAAGTATCCTGAGGAACTTGGGGAAAATTATAATCACCAGGGAAAATCGACTGATCAAAATAGTTGAAGCTGTGGACTGACAAATCCCCAGGTACTGGTGGACATTGACCTAAATTTTGAAAGAAGTGTCTGGTGAGTTTTGAAAAAGAATCTTTCATGGTTTCTGAGTGCCGCTGGCTGGATCAGCATTCATTGCACATCCCTGAGGGCATTTCAGATTCAAACACATTGCTGTTGATTTGTAGGCTAGACCGGCCAAGGATGGCAGATTTCCGTCCCTAAAAGGCATTAGTGAACAATGCAGGCTGAGGTTCTTTGGCCTCCCAGCCGCTGGAAGTGTGAGGTGTTCATTATGGAGCAGAGAGAGGAGAGTGGGAAGGCAGGATGTAAGATAAAGAGTGAATATGGGCAGTGGGTGTGGCAGGGCTGCTTGGGAAGCAACATGCTCAGTGTTCAGCTGTATTCCCGTTGCATTGTGTACACATGGTGATTGGATACATTAGTGTTTGAAAAGCAGTTTATTCAGGAGCCGCTATTTTAAAAATTGCGTAATGTGAAACAGATAGAAAGAGGATTTGACTCTTGAGAGTTGATAATGGCTTCCTGATCCCAGTGGATTAACAGATGGTTTGCACTGGGTGAATGTTGATCTTTGTTTCTTGTCGTAGAATCTGCTTTCTTGGTGAAGTGTTGCGAGTCCCTCGTTGGTCTTCCTCGTTCTTACCTGGTAATCCTGTTGCATTTGAATGTAATGCATCCTCCCCCACACCATTCCAAGCACTTGCTAACGTATTTCACTTCTACTGAGGCACTTCATTTCCTCTGTTAATAAACGATTCCAGCAGCTCTGGCTGATGTCCAAAGGGCCGAAGATACCTAAGGTGTCAGGTCCCCCCAAACCCAACCCATCCATCACTTGAGGTGACATGCTGTCACAGTGGTTAGCACTGCTGCCTCACAGCGTCAGGGACCCGGATTGATTGTGGCCTCAGGTCACTGTCTGTGTGGAGTTTGCACGTTCTTGCCATGTCTGCGTCGGTTTCCTCCGGGTGCTCCAGTTTCTTCCCTTCCTTCCTTCCAAAGACGTGTGGGTTAGGTTGATTGGCCATGTTAAATTGAGCCTGAGTGTGGGGGGATTAGAGGAATAGGTATGTGGGCTTGTGAGAATAGGGCCTGGGTGGAATTGTTGTCGGTGCAGACTCGATGGGCCGAAAGGACTCCTTCTGCACTGTAGGGATTCTATGCATTCTCTGAAGTGCTTTGCCTTTGAGGTCACCTTTCTGCATCTCGCATGCCGACTGTCTTTGTTTGACTCCAGCCAGACACTCAGATACAATCGCAAGAACACAACAAAATGACATAAGTGTCCCTGAGAACAGCATTCTGTGCAGCTACAATCATTGCTTTCCCTCATCTGGCGACTGCATTTTTTCACTTGGAGAACAGAGAAAGATACTTTCCACCAGATGGTGTCACACACTGCACCAAATTTGGAAGAATGCTCTTTCGTGAAAAGGAGCATGTTTGCAAGAATGAGGGATTGGGGCAGAAAAGGGGGAGGTCACATTTTGAGGTGGGAAGAGAGAAATGTGTGGCTGTGTTGGTGAAGGGGGTGTTTTATTGTGTAGTGGGTGTAGGTGTTTGCTTTTTGCCTCTCATAGAATCATACAGCGCAGAAGTGACCCTCCTGCCTATCGGGTCTGCAGCAACACATTCGAAACACCTGAACTCCCAGCTAATCCCATCTGCCGGCACTTCTCCCATCGCCCTGAATGTTATGATGTACCAAGTGCTCATCCAGATGCTTCCAAAAGGATATGAGGCAACCTGCCTCTCCCACACTTCTAGGCAGCGCACTCCAGACCGTCACCACTCTCTGGGTAAAAAAGGTTTTTCTCACAGCCCACTCAAGCTCCTGCCTCTCACCTTGAACCTGTGTCCCCATGTGACTGACTCCTCAACTTAGGTTAACAGATACTCCTTATATACGCTGTCCATATCTAACATAATCTTGTACACCTCATTCAGCTCGTCCCTCAGTCTTCTCTGCTTCAATGAAAACACCGAAAACAACCCAAGCCCACCCAACCTCTCTTCATAAAATAAATGTTCCATCACAGGCAGCAATCTGGGGAATCTCCTCTGCACCCTCCCCACTGCAATTACATCCGTCCGTAATGTGGCAACCAAAACTGCACAGCTGTACTCCAGCTGTATCTTCACTAAAGTTCTATACAACTCCAACATGACTTCCCTGCTTTTGAAATCTAAGCCTCGATTGATAAAGGCCAGTGTCTCAAATGCCCTTTTCACCACCCTAACAACAAGCCCATCCGCTTTCAAAGATCTGTGGACAAACATGGCAACGTCCCTTTGTTCCCCAGAACTTCCTCGTGACCGACCATTCATTGGGTCCTTTCTTGTCAAATTACTCCTTCTAAAGTGTATGACCTCACTCTTTTCAGGGTTAAGTTCCATCTGCCACTTATCTGCTCATTTGACCATTCTGCCGATATCTACTTGTAGCCCAACACACTCCGCCTCTCCCCATGTTGGGTTATGGGGAGGTAGGGCGAGGGAAATGTGTGGCTATTTTGGTGAAGGGAAGGGTGTTGCTTTATAAGGGTTCATATTTTTTGCCGCTGCTCCTGTGGGGTTGTGGGGGCAGGGTGGAGATGTTGGGGATGGTGCGGGGGGTTTGGGGAAAACAGATGACAGGTGACTGCATTTTCCAGAATGCTGCACTACTCAAATTCTCCATGGATGGAGCCCTTTCTCCGCTGCTCTGGATTATGGGAAGGCAGCTCCACCTTAGGTTGGAGCAGAGTTTATTGCAGCGAACACTCCCTGTCCCACCCACTTATCATAGCCTCAATACAATAAACACTGTCCTGGCAATCCATCCATCTTGCGTAGAGTAATTGTCACTGGTCAAATAATCTGGTGATGTTCTGGGGACAAGAACAGAAAATGCTGGAAAATCTCAGCAGGTCTGACAACATCTGTGGAGAGAAAATAGAGCCAATGTTTCGAGTCCGGTTGACTATTCATCGGAAGGAATACTCTGCGGAACTGGGTTCGCAACTCAACATAGCAGATCAATTTGAATCCAATAGTGACCTGGAATTCAAAGTCTAATGACCATGAAACATTTGTTCTAAAAACTCTATCTAATGTCCATCTCTACCTGGTCGTGTGATTCCAGATACACAGCACACCCCCTCCTCTGCTCACCTCCGCCCTCCCCCCCCCCTCTCCCCCCGATAACACTGCTGAACTAGGGCGGCACGGTAGCACAGTGGTTAGCACTGCTGCTTCACAGCTCCAGGGACCTGGGTTCGATTCCCGGCTTGGGTCACTGTCTGTGTGGAGTTTGCACATTCTCCTCGTGTCTGCGTGGGTTTCCTCTGGGTGCTCCGGTTTCCTCCCACAGTCCAAAGATATGCGGGTTAGGTTGATTGGCCATGCTAAAAAAAAGTTGCCCTTAGTGTCCTGAGATGTGTAGGTTAGAGGGATTAGTAGGTAAATATGTAGGGACATGGGTGTAGGGACATGGGGGTAGGGCCTGGGTGGGATTGTGGTCGGTGCAGACTCGATGGGCCGAATTGCCTCTTTCCGTACTGTCGGGTTTCTATGATTTCTCTGAGCAACACTTAATATTGAGAGGTGAAAGCAACAACTGCATTAAAAATGCCCAGATCTGATCCTTCCTGTTTCAATGGTTTGCCAGAATGTTGGGCGATTCAAAGGTTCCACGAGAAAGGTCACAAACTATGGAAAATTCCAGATTACTACAGAGGATACAAGTATCCTGAGGAACTTGGGGAAAATGATCATCACCAAGGAAAATCTACTGATCACGTTGTTGGAGCTGTGGGCTGACAAATCCCCAGGTACTGGTCGGCATTGACCAAGGTCTTTGAAAGAATTGGCCAGTGAGTTTAAAAAAAAAATATGTTCATGGGCTGTGGTGTCGCTGGCTGGATCAGCATTTATTGCCCATCCATGAGTGCATTTCAGATTCACCCACATTGCAGTTGGTTTGGAGTGACATGTAAGCCAGGCCGGCCAAGGATGGCAGATTTCCTTCCCTACAGGGCATTAGTGAACAATGCGGGGTGAGATTCTTTGGCCTCCCAGCCGCTGGAAATGTGCGGTCTTCATTATGGAGCAGAGAGAGGAGAGTGGGAAGACAGGATGTAAGAGAAGGAGTGAATGTGGCAGTGGGTGTGGGAACGGCTGATTGGGAAGGAATGTACTCAGTGTTTGGCTGTGTTCCTGATGCACTGTGTACACATGGCTGTTGGAAGCATTAATGTTTGAAAAGCAGTTTATTCAGGAGCCGCTGTTTAAAAAGTTGCCAAATGTGAAATAGATGGAAAAAGGATTCAGTGCTTGAGAGTTGAGAATAGCTACCTGTTCCCAAAGGATTAACAGATGGATTGTGCTGGGTGGGTGTTGATCTTTGTATCTTGTTGTAACAAACTGCTTTCTTGCTGAAGTGTTAGGAACCCCTCATTGATATTCCTTGTTCTTCCCTGGTCACCCACTTTCATCTGAATATAATGCATCCTCCCCCATCATCACTCCGAGCACTTGCCAATGTATTTCACTTGTACAGAGACGTTCCATTTCCTCTGTTAATTAATTATTCCAGCAGCTCTGGCTGATGTCCAAAGGGTCGAAAGTACCCAAGGTGTCAGCTCACCCAACCCAACTCAATTCCCCATAATCACCTGTGGTGGCATGGTGGCACAGTGGTTCGCACTGCTGCCGCACAGCGCCAGGGACCCAGGCTCAATTCCATCCTTGGGTGACTGTGTGGAGTTTGTATGTTCTCCCAGCGTCTGCGTGGATTTCCTCTGTGTGCCACGGTTTCTTCCCCTCATTCCTTTGAAAGATGTATTGGTCAGGTTGATTGGCCATGTTAAATTGACTCCTAGTATGGGAGGATTAGAGGGGTAATTATGTGGGGTTGCGGGAATAGGTCCTGGGTGGGATTGCGGTGGCTGCAGTCTCGATTGGCTGAATGGCCCCCTTCTGCACTGCAGGGATTCTATGCATTCTATGAAGCACTTTGCCTTGGAGGTCACCTTTCTGCTTCTCACATGCTGACTGTCTTTGATTGACTCCAGCCAGACACTCCTATACAATCGCAGAGACACAACACGGTGACACAAGTGTCCCCGACAACAACATTCTGTGCAGCGACAATCATTGGCTTCCCGCATCCAGTGACTGCTTTTTTTTTCACTTGGCGAACAGAGAAAGATACTTTCCACTAGATGGTGCCACATACTCCACCATATCTGAAAGAATGTTCTCTCATTTTGAAAAGGAGCATATTTGCAAGAATGAGGGGTTGGGGCAGAAAAGGGGGAGGTCACATTTTGAGGTGGATAGAGGAAAATGTGTGGCTCTGTTGGTCGGGGGTGGGGGGAGAGGGGGGTGTTTTATGAGGGAGGGGTGTAGGTGTTTGCTTTTTGCCTCTCATAGAATCGTAGAATCATTCAGCGCAGAAGAGGCCCTTCAGCCAATGGGGACCGAACAGACACATTAGAAACATCTGATCTCCCACCTGATCCCGTCTGCCAGCACTTGCCCCATAGCCCTGAATGTCATGATGTGCCAAGTGCTTATCCAGATACTTTCTAAAGGATGTGAAGCCACCCACCTCTACCACCTTCCCAGGCAGCACATTCCAGACAGTCGCCACCCTCTGGGTAAAAAAAAACTTTCCTCACATCCCTCTAACCTTCAACTTGAACCTATGTGACTGACCCTTCAACTAAGGGCAACAGCTGCTCCTTGTATACTCTGTCCATGTTTTTCGGAATCTTGTACACCTTGATCAGGTCGCCGCTCTGCCTTCTCTGCTCCAACAAAAATAACCCAAGCCTCGCCAACCGCTCTTCAAAATTTAAATGTTCCATCGCAGGCAACATCCTGGTGAATCTCCTCTGCACCCCCTCCAGTGCAATCACATCCTTCCGATAAGGCGATGGCCAGAATTGCACACAGTACTCCAGCTGTGGCCTCACCAAAGTTCTACAGAGCTCCAACATGTCTTCCCTGCTTTTCTAATCTATGCCTTAATTGATAATGGCAAGTGTCCCATATGCTGTTTTCACCATCCTAATAACATGCCCTCCTGCTTTCAGAGATCTGTGGACAAACATGCCAAGATCCCTTTGTTCCACAGAACTTCCCAGTGTCCTATTATTCATTGAATACTTTCTTCCCCCTTCCAAAGTGTATCGCCTCACACCTTTCAGGCTTAAGTTCCATCTGCTGCTCATTTGCCCATTTGACCATTCTGCCTATATTTTCCTGTCGACCAGGACACACCGCCTCGCTCCCTGTAGGGCTATGGGTGCAAGGTGTAGAGGTAATGCGAGGAAAATGTTTGGCTGTGTTGGTGAAGGGGATGGGATTGCTTTATGGGGGAGTGGATGTAGTTGCTTGTTCTTCGCCACTCCTCCTGTGGGATTGTGGGTGCAGAGAGGAGAGCTTTGGTGGGTGGGGCTGTTTGGGAAAAGAGATGTCAGGTGACTGCAGCTCTCAGAATGCTGCACTGCTCCAATTCTCCATGGATGGAGCCCTTTCTCCGCTGCTCTGGATTATGGGAAGGCAGGTCCACCTTGGGTTCGAGCACAGCTAATTGCACGAATAGTCCCTGTCCCATCCACTCATCACAGCCTCAATACAATAAACACTGTATTGGCAAGTCATCCATCTTGCACAGAGATTTTGTCATTGGTCAAGTAATCTGGTAATGTTCAGGGGACAAGAACAGAAAATGCTGGAAAATCTCAGCAGGTCTGACAGCATCTGTGGAAAGAAAATTGAGCCAATGTTTCGAGTCTGGATGATGATTCATCAGAAATAATGCTCTGGGAACCTGGGTTCGCAACTCAACATAGCGGATAAATTTGAATCCAATAGTGACCTGGAATTCAAAGTCTAATGACCATGAAACAATTGTTGTAAACACACCATCTAATGTCCATCCCTACCTGGTCATGTGATTCCAGATCCACAGCAATGAACTTGACACTTTAATGCACTCCATCTGCTCAGGACAACACTTAATATTGAGAGGTGAAAGCAACAACTGCAGTAAAAATGCCCAGATCTGATCCTTCCTGTTTCAATGGTTTGCCAGAATGTTGGGAGATTCAAAGGTTCCACGAGAAAGGTCACAAACTATGGAAAATTCCAGATCACTACAGAGGATACAAGTATCCTGAGGAACTTGGGGAAAATGATCATCACCAAGGAAAATCTACTGATAACGTTGTTGGAGCTGTGGGCTGACAAATCCCCAGGTACTGGTGGGCATTGACCGAGGTCTTTGAAAGAATTGGCCAGTGAGTTTTCAAAAAAAGTTTTTCATGGGCTGTGGTGTCGCTGGCTGGATCAGCATTTATTGCCCATCCATGAGTGCATTTCAGATTCACCCACATTGCAGTTGGTTTGGCGTGACATGTAAGCCAGGCCGGCCAAGGATGGCAGATTTCCTTCCCTACAGGGCATTAGTGAACAATGCGGGGTGAGATTCTTTGGCCTCCCAGCCGCTGGAAATGTGCGTTCTTCATTATGGAGCAGAGAGAGGAGAGTGGGAAGACAGGATGTAAGAGAAAGAGTGAATGTGGCAGTGGGTGTGGGAACGGCTGATTGGGAAGGAATGTACTCAGTGTTTGGCTGTGTTCCTGATGCACTGTGTACACATGGCTGTTGGAAGCAATAATGTTTGAAAAGCAGTTTATTCAGGAGCCGCTGTTTAAAAACCTGCCAAATGTGAAATAGATGGAAAAAGGATTCAGTGCTTGAGAGTTGAGAATAGCTACCTGTTCCCAAAGGATTAACAGATGGATTGTGCTGGGTGGGTGTTGATCTTTGTATCTTGTTGTAACAAACTGCTTTCTTGCTGAAGAGTTAGGAATCCCTCGTTGATATTCCTTGTTCTTCCCTGGTCACCCACTTTCATCTGAATATAATGCATCCTCCCCCATTATCACTCCGAGCACTTGCTAATGTATTTCACTTGTACAGAGACGTTCCATTTCCTCTGTTAATTAATTATTCCAGCAGCTCTGGCTGATGTCCAAAGGGTCGAAAGTACCCAAGGTGTCAGCTCACCCAACCCAACTCAATTCCCCATAATTACCTGTGGTAGCATGGTGGCACAGTGGTTAGCACTGCTGCCGCACAGCGCCAGGGACCCAGGCTCAATTCCATCCTTGGGTGACTGTGTGGAGTTTGTATGTTCTCCCAGCGTCTGCGTGGGTTTCCTCTGTGTGCTCCGGTTTCTTCCCCTCATTCCTTTGAAAGATGTATTGGTCAGGGTGATTGACCCTGTTAAATTGACCCCTAGTAAGGGAGGATTAGAGGGGTAATTATGTGGGGTTGCGGGAATAGGTCCTGGGTGGGATTGCGGTGGCTGCAGTCTCGATTGGCTGAATGGCCCCCTTCTGCACTGCAGGGATTCTATGCATTCTATGAAGCACTTTGCCTTGGAGGTCACCTTTCTGCTTCTCACATGCTGACTGTCTTTGATTGACTCCAGCCAGTCACTCCTATACAATCGCAGAGACACAACACGGTGACACAAGTGTCCCCGACAACAGCATTCTGTGCAGCGACAATCATTGGCTTCCCGCATCCAGTGACTGCTTTTTTTTTCACTTGGCGAACAGAGAAAGATACTTTCCACTAGATGGTGCCACATACTCCGCCAAATCTGAAAGAATGCTCTCTCATTTTGAAAAGGAGCATATTTGCAAGAATGGGGTGTTGGGGCAGAAAAGGGGGAGGTCACATTTTGAGGTGGGTAGAGGAAAATGTGTGGCTCTGTTAGAACATAGAACATAGAACAGTACAGCACAGAACAGGCCCTTCGGCCCACGATGTTGTGCCGAGCTTTATCTGAAACCAAGATCAAGCTGTCCCACTCCCTATCATCCTGGTGTTCTCCGTGTGCCTATCCAATAACCGCTTAAATGTTCCTAAAGTGTCTGACTCCACTATCACTGCAGGCAGTCCATTCCACACCCCAACCACTCTCTGCGTAAAGAACCTACCTCTGATATCCTTCCTGTATCTCCCACCACGAACCCTATAGTTATGCCCCCTTGTAATAGCTCCATCCACCCGAGGAAATAGTCTTTGAACGTTCACTCTATCTATCCCCTTCATCATTTTATAAACATTTTATGTTGGTCGGGGGTGGGGGGAGAGGGGGTTGTTTTATGAGGGAGTGGGTGTAGGTGTTTGCTTTTTGCCTCTTATAGAATCATAGAATCATTCAGCGCATAAGAGGCCCTTCAGCCAATAGGGTCCGAACAGACACATTAGAAACATCTGATCTCCCACCTGATCCCGTCTGCCAGCACTTGCCCCATAGCCCTGAATGTCATGATGTGCCAAGTGCTTATCCAGATACTTTCTAAAGGATGTGAAGCCACCCACCTCTACCACTTTCCCAGGCAGCACATTCCAGACAGTCGCCACCCTCTGGGTAAAAAAAACTTTCCTCACATCCCTCTAACCTTCAACTTGAACCTATGTGACTGACCCTTCAACTATGGGCAACAGCTGCTCCTTGTATACTCTGTCCATGTTTTTCGGAATCTTGTACACCTTGATCAGGTCGCCGCTCTGCCTTCTCTGCTCCAACAAAAATAACCCAAGCCTCGCCAACCGCTCTTCAAAATTTAAATGTTCCATCGCAGGCAACATCCTGGTGAATCTCCTCTCACCCCCTCCAGTGCAATCACATCCTTCCGATAAGGTGATGGCCAGAATTGCACACAGTACTCCAGCTGTGGCCTCACCAAAGTTCTACAGAGCTCCAACATGTCTTCCCTGCTTTTCTAATCTATGCCTTAATTGATAATGGCAAGTGTCCCATATGCTGTTTGCGCCATCCTAATAACATGCCCTCCTGCTTTCAGAGATCTGTGGACAAACATGCCAAGATCCCTTTGTTCCACAGAACTTCCTCGTGTCCTATTATTCATTGAACACTTTCTTACCCCTTCCAAAGTGTATCGCCTCACACTTTTCAGGCTTAAGTTCCATCTGCCGCTCATTTGCCCATTTGAACATTCTGCCTATATTTTCCTGTCGACCAGGATACACCGCCTCGCCCCCTGCAGGTCTATGGATGCAAGGTGTAGAGGTAATGCGAGGAAAGTGTTTGGCTGTGTTGGTGAAGGAAATGGGATTGCTTTATGAGGGAGTGAATGTAGTTGCTTGTTCTTTGCCACTCCCCCTGTGGGATTGTGGGTGCAGAGAGGAGAGCTTTGGTGGGTGGGGGTGTTTGGGAAAATAGATGTCAGGTGACTGCAGCTCTCAGAATGCTGCACTGCTCCAATTCTCCATGGATGGAGCCTTTTCCCCGCTGCTCTGGATTATGGGAAGGCAGGTCCACCTTGGGTTCGAGCACAGCTAATTGCACGGAATAGTCCCTGTCCCATCCACTCATCACAGCCTCAATACAATAAACACTGTATTGGCAAGTCATCCATCTTGCACAGAGATTTTGTCATTGGTCAAGTAATCTGGTAATGTTCAGGGGACAAGAACAGAAAATGCTGGAAAATCTCAGCAGGTCTGACAGCATCTGTGGAGAGAAAACAGCCAATGTTTCGAGTCTGGATGATGATTCATCAGAAATAATGCTCTGGGAACCTGGGTTCGCAACTCAACACGGCAGATAAATTTGAATCCAATAGTGACCTGGAATTCAAAGTCTAATGACCATGAAACAATTGTTGTAAACACACCATCTAATGTCCATCCCTACCTGGTCATATGATTCCAGATCCACAGCAATGAACTTGACCCTTTGATGCACTCCATCTGCTCAGGACAACACTTAACATTGAGAGGTGAAAGCAACAACTGCAGTAAAAATGTCCAGATCTGATCCTTCCTGTTTCAATGGTTTGCCAGAATGTTGGGAGATTCAAAGGTTCCATGAGAAATGTTACAAACTCTGGAAAATTCCACAGCACTACAGAGGATACAAATATGCTGGGGAATTAACATTATAATCACCAGCAAAATTCTCCTGATCAAATTGTTGGAGCTGTGAGCTGACAAGTCCCCAGGTACTGGTCGAGATCAACTTATGTCTTTGAAAGAAGTGGCTTGTGAGTTTTGAAGAAAAAACATCTTTCATGAGATCTTTCTTCATGGAGCTGGCTGGATTAGCATTTATTGCCCATCCCTGAGGGCATTTCAGATTTACCCACATTACTGTTGATTTGGAGTCACATGTAGGCCAGACTGGGAAAGGATGGCAGATTTCCTTCCCTACAGGACATTAGTGAACACAGTGGGTGAGATTCTTTGGCCTCCCAGCTGCATGTTTCCTGCCAGCGGGCGGTTGTTTGCTAGGAGCAGGATTCTCTGGTCCTACTGCTGTCAATGGAAATTCCCATTGATGTCACCCCACACCGGTGGGAAATCTGTGAGTGGGGTTGCTCTGCTGGCGGGAGCGGAGAATCCCGCTGGCGTGAATGGCTGGAGAATTGCGTCTGTGGATTTTTAAAATAGAAATTGACAATGGTCATCATTAAACTTTTATTTCCAGATTTTTTTTATTGAATTCAACTTTAGAACCCGGGTCCCCAGAGCATTACCCTTGGTCTCTGGCTTTACGAGTCCATGACAATACGACAACACCATAGTCTCCTCTTAATAGATGATGCATTGCTTTTAATTTTCCAAAATTCCCTCGATTCAGAGAAGGTTCCATTAGATTTGAAAGTAGAAAATGTAACTCTTTTATTCTACTGGAGGGGAAAAGAAAGCAGGAAACTACAGGCCAATTAAACCTGTCACATGGAAAAAAATAGAAGCCATTATTAAAGACATTATGGCAAGGCACTTTGAAAACATACAAGTCAATGGTGCAGAGTCAACATGGTTTGGTGGAAGGGAAATTATGTTCAACTAGTTTATTGGAGTTCTTTAAAGGAGTCACATTTTCTACTTATGAAGGGGGAACGGGCTGATGTATTGTATTTAGATTTCCAGCAGGCATTTGATAAGATTATTGTGGTCAATAGAAGCTCATGCTCCAGGGCGTAACATATTGGCATGGATAGAAGGCTGTCGGCATGAACAAATTTTTGTTTTGGCTGGCAGGATGCAATAAATGTTTTTCCAAAGGGTTTGGTATTGGGATATCAACCTTTTGATACCCACCGGGTGGGTTTAAACTAATGTGGCAGGGGGGTGGAACAATAGGTCAATAAGCATAGAGGCTGGGGACGAGGTTGGGGCCACGACAAGGCTATCTAAGAGGAAGAGCATTCTGGGGGAGGATGACCTCAGAGGGCCTGGAGGTCTGGAGTGCATCTGCTTCAATGCAAGGAGCGTCACGGGCAAGACAGATGTGCTTAGAGCCTTAATGCTTCCACGGAACTTGGATGTGGTTGCAGTGACAGAGACTTGGTTAAAAGAAGGACAGGACTGGCAGCTGAATATTCCGCGGTACAAGTGTTTTAGGCGAGACAGAGGAGGGGCGAGGAGAGGTGGGGGAGTAGCAGCGCTGGTTCGGGAGCATATTACAGAGGTACAGAGGGTGGACAATATGGAAGGGTCAGGTAACGAGTCACTGTGGGTGGAGATCAGAAACAGGAAGTGCGCAGTGCTGGGGGTATACTACAGGCCTCCCAGCAGCCCACGGGAAGTAGAGGAACGGATACGTAAGTAGATTCTGGACAGGTGCAGAAAAATAGAGTTGTTGTAGTGGGAGACTTTAATTTCCCTCACATCGACTGGAAATCGCTTAGGGCTGGGGGCCTGGACGGGGAAGAATTTATAAAATGCGTACAGGAAGGCTCTTTGGAACAATATGTTGACAGTCCAACTCAAGAGGGGGCTATACTGGACCTAGTACTGGGGAATGAGCCCGGTCAGGTCATCAAAGTTGCAGTAGGGGAACATGTGGCAAATAGTGAACACAATTCTGTAAACTTTAGTATAGTGATGGAAAAAGATGAGTGTTGTCCTATGGGTAATTTGCTGAATTGGGGGAAGGCTAACCACAGCCGGATTAGGCAGGATTTGATGGCTGTTGATTGGGAGAGGCTGTTCGAGGGTAAATCCACATCTGGGACGTGGGAGTCTTTTAAGGAGCAGTTGATAGGACTGCAGGACAGGCATATGCCTGTGAAGAGGAAGGATAGGAAAGGTAGGATTCGTGAGCCGTGGATAACCAGTGAAATTGTGGGTCTAATCAAAAAGGAAAAAGAGGCATACATGAGGTCCAGGCAGCTAAAAACAGATGGAGCACTGGAGGAACACAGAGAAAGTAGAAAAGAACTCAAACAGGGACTTAGAAGGGCAAAAAGGGGTCACGAAATGTCCTTGGCAGACAGGATTAAGGAGAATCCTAAGGCATTTTATACATACGTTAGGAACATTAGGGAAAGAATCGGACCTCTCAGGGACAAAGGAGGGGAATAATGCTTCGAACCAAAGGAAGTAGGTGAGATCCTAAACGAATACTTCGCATCAGTGTTCACAAAGGAGAGGGACATGTTGACTGGTAGTGTCTCAGAGAGATGTGTTGACCCGTTAGAAAAAAATTCAATTACAAGGGAGGAAGTGTTAGCTTTTTTAGGAAACACTCAGACAGACAAATCCCCAGGGCCGGATGGCATCTATCCTAGACTCCTCAGGGAGGCAAGAGGTGCAATTTCTGGGCCTCTAACAGAAATCTTTGTCTCTTCACTGGACACAGGTGAGGTCCCAGAGGATAGGAGGTTAGCAAATGTGGTCCCGTTATTTAAGAAGGGTAGCAAGGATAACCCAGGTAATTATAGGTTGGTGAGCTTGACGTCCGTGGTAGGGAAGTTGTTGGAGAAGATTCTTAGAGATAGTATATATGCGGATTTTGAACTGAATAATCTCATTAGCGATAGACAGCATGGCTTTGTACGAGAGGGGTCATGCCTCACAAATTTGGTTGAGCTTTTTGAGGAGGTGACAAAAACGATTGACAAAGGAAGGGCCATGGATGTGGTCTATATGGATTTTAGTAAAGCGTTTGACAAGGTCCCTCATGGCAGGCTGGTGCAAACGGTTAAAACTGATGGGATAAAAGGTGAGCTAGCTCGATGGGTGGAGAACTGGCGTAGCCATAGAAGACAGAGGGTAGCAGTGGAGGGGTCTTTTTCCGGTTGGAGGTCTGTGACTAGTGGTGTTCTGCAGGGCTCTGTACTGGGACCTCTGCTGTTTGTGATATATATAAATGATTTGGATGAAGATGTAGCTCGTGTGATCAGTAAGTTTGCGGACGACACGAAGATTGCTGGAGTTGCGGATAGTGATGAACATTGTCAGAGAATACAGCAGGATATAGATAGGCTGGAATATTGGGTGGAGAAATGGCAGATGGAATTTAATCCAGATAAATCCGAAGTGATGCATTTCGGTAGATCTAATGTAAGGGGGAGCTATGCAATAAATGGCAGAACCATCAAGAGTATAGACACACAGAGGGGCCTGGGTGTACAAGTCCACAGATTCTTAAAGTGGCAGCACAGGTGGAGAGGGTGGTGAAGAAGGCATATGGCGTGCTTGCCTTTATTGGACGGGACATAGAATATAAAAGTTGGCATATGATGTTGCGGCTGTATAGAATGATGGTTCGGCCACATTTGGAATACTGCTTCCAGTTCTGGTTGCCACAGGACCAGAAGGACTTGGAGGCTTTGGAGAGAGTACAGAGAAGGTTTACCAGGATGTTGCCTGGTATGGAGGGTCTCAGCTATGAGGAGAGATTAGGTAAACTGGGGTTGTTCTCCCTGGAAAGATGGAGGATGAGGGGTGACCTAATAGAGGTGTATAAAATTATGAAGGGCATAGATAGAGTGAAAAGTGGGAAGCTTTTTCCCAGATCGGAGGTGACGAACACAAGGGGTCACGGGTTCAAGGTGAGGGAGGCAAGGTTCAACACAGATGTCAGGCGGACGTATTTTACACAGAGGGTGGTGGGGGCCTGGAATGCACTGCCAAGCACGGTGATTGAGGCGGACACGCTGGGATCATTTAAGACTTATCTAGATAACCACATGCACAGACTGGGAATAGAGGGATACAAAAGAATGGTCTAGTGGGCACATGAGCGGCGCGGTCTTGGAGGGCCGAAGGGCCTGTTCCTGTGCTGTATTGTTCTTTGTTCTTTTATTATTCATCGAAACGACTTGGATGAAAGAGCCAAAGGTGCAGTCAGTACATTTGCCAATGATACAATGAAAGGTAGGATAGTAATTTGTGAAGTGGACATGAGAAGGCTGCAAAGGAACATTAATCGGCTAAGTGAATAAGACAAGATCTCCCCATTGCATTTAATTGAAATGATCAGTAAGATATAAAATCTAACTGAGAGAGCAGTGAAGCATTGAAAGCTTTTTGAGCGGGGTTCCTGATTATTTACATTGTCTGGCCTCAATGCTGCTGTTATTTTACTGTGAATGAGAACCAGGTGTATATGTGTGTGCGTGTGCCTGTGAGTTTATTTGTTTGTGTGTGCATCCATGTGTGCCTGTGTGTGGGTGCTTGCGTGCGTATGTCTGTGTGCATATGTGTGTGTGTGTGTGTGTGTGCGCGCGCGCGCGTGTGTATGTGTCCCAAACAGCACTTTGGAGGTACCTGTACCACTGCAACAGTTCATGAAGGAACCTCATCATCACCGTCTCAAGGGAGATTAATGATGGACAGTAAATGCAGGCCATGCCTGTGGCATTGACGTCAAGTGGCCAGTCAGTGTCACAGTCTCAAGAGGCAAGCGAGAGTGAGCCTTGATTTCAAGCCTTACCAGTGACAGTCGCATCCTGTGAATAAATCCTGGTGAGTTTGCGCTGATTCAACTCTTTAAATGGAGTTGAACAAAAAATAAGTCAGAAACCCATTACTTCACCGATATTGCCCCGGTCTTGTTATCATTACCATCTTCCCATCGCCGATTCCACATTATTCAATACGCATTATCCTTCCCTCATTATCTCTCCCCAAATACCCCTTTCTATTAAGCAACTTCTATCTGCCCATTGAGTATCTGATCCTGGAAAGAGATGAATCAGTTAATTATATCAACAGACATGGGGGTGGGCAAGAAATGACTCAACATGATCTAACTTTGCAGCCAGCATGCTGAGACAGCAGGGCTGTGGGAACTTGTCTCATCCTGACGCACCACTTCCGTCTGATTCCCATATTCCAATCTCATCCCCAGCCTAGACTTTGCAAGTCATGAGTACTTAGAGCAATGGGCAGATCGAGAGACACAGAGACGAAAGGAGAGGTAAGTAGAGAAAAAGACACAGAAAGAGATAGAGGCAGAGAGAGAGAGAAAGACAGAGAGAGGTGGTGGTGGTGGCGAGAGGGGCGGGTGTGGGGGGAGAATATAAAGAGAGATGGAAAGAGGGCGGCATGGTAGCACAGTGGTTAGCACTGCTGCTTCACAGCTCCAGACACCTGGGTTCGATTCTCAGCTTGGGTCACTGTCTGTGTGGAGTTTGCACATTCTCCTCGTGTCTGCGTGGGTTTCTTCCCGGTGCTCCGGTTTCCTCCCACAGTCCAAAGATGTGCAGGTTAGGTTGATTGGCCTTGCTAAAAAATTGCCCCTTAGTGTCCTGGGATGCGTAGATTCGAGGGATTAGCGGGTAAAATATGTAGGGATATGGGGGTAGGGCCTGGGTGGGATTGTGGGCGATGCAGACTCGATGGGCCGAATGGCCTCATTCTGTACTGTAGGGTTTCTATCCTTCTATAAAGAGAGTGAGACAGAGAGAAAGATTGCTTGAAAAAGAGAAAGAGAGCGAGCAACAGACAGATAGAAAGATGGACAGAGCTGGAGAAAAACAGAGAGTGAAAGACAAAGATATAGAGAGAGTGTGAGAAAGAAAGAGAGAGACAGGCAGAAACTGAGATATACAGCAAGAGAGAGAGCAGGAAAGATGGAGAGAGAGGGCAAGGGCTGGGAAGGAAAATGGAAGAGCGATGAATCCAATAAAAGAGTGAAAAATATAGCAAATAAATACGAGAAGATTGCAGCAGCATTTTCATTTTCGAATAACTACTTTTCATTCTGAACAGATGTGAGGAGCTGTGAATTGAATGAGTGCCGGACAGTCTGTGTCTATTCTTTTCTCCTCTTGGCCGTTGCCCTCCCTCCGCCACACTGGAGTGATTCCATTCAGGGAAGCCTGGGGATAAATGTTATATTGGTTGACTGGAAACACTGGGGCCCATGTGTGGGCTGCTTTCAATTGATTTGTTTATTGATTAGGTGGATAATTTGTGTAACTGGATATTTCATCATGCTCGTGAACTGCTCCCTGAACCTGGACTGCGTCACCTCATAAATAAATGTGTTTGTGCAGCAATTTAAATTCCGCAGCATAATGCCAACATGTCGGAATATATATTCTGTTTTGTTGTAATTATTGGGTACCACTTCAGTTATGGCTTAGTACAAAAAATCTATAACAACTAGCAACCACAAAAGTATGAAGGTGCCAGATATGGTGAAGAGTAAAATCACAGACTTCTTTCTGCTCTCCATCTCTGGGTCACTGTGATTCTTTTCCTTGCTCTGACTCCTCAGTCCCTTACGAACGTGACTGGTAACTAAAATGTATCTGACTGTCAGAGCGTTGAGTGACAATATGAAAGCAAATGGGATTAATGGCGTTAAAATTGCGATAGTTCTGTCCAATGCCACCCAGCCAGCTCAACATAATAGCTTGGCTTTACAGAGCAGCCCCAAGGAACATTGTCAATTATCACTACAGGCTCAAGTGTGAAGAAAAAGGGGACATTTTTCTCGGTGCAATATTTTCTTTTCAGTTTCTGGCAACAAATGGCTACAAATCAATCAAAGGAGAAACTGATGGTGAATCAGACAGAATAGTCTCCGGCTGTACGGCTCAGGACACTGGTAAGGCTACACACAGGGGTGATGAACAGAAACGACACTGGGAGATAATTCAACCTGATCCTCCAAAGTATGAACTCATTGATAATGACCGGCAGATCCCCCATTGTCATGGCCACCAGATAGCGAGTGGTGCAGATGGAGAGTCTGCACTTTCCTCAGGACAGGATCACAATCGCCATTAAATTGAATGCAAGAGAGATGGGACAAAAGGACACAAATTACTTCAGAAACATTATCCATGTCTGCTAATATCGTTAACTGTTCTCTCTCTCCAGGGTCAGACACTTAATGGGCAGATAGTCAGGGCTTAATAGGAAGGGGTATTTGGAGAGAGATAATGAGGAAGGGATAACGCGTTCTGAGTGATGTGGAATTGGCAATGAGGAAATGGTAATGATAACTGTGTCGGCCTTTACAACCAAACATGGGGAGATTGTGAGGGAGGTCAGAGAATAAAATGTTTAAAATGTCAACCCTCAATTCTAACTCACTTCTAACATGCCTATATCTGAGTCAGGAGTCGGGAGAGTATGTGTCATCATGCGTTCAAGCCGACAATGCCTCTCAGCAGGCGGGATGGCAAGTACAAACAAATCGAATGACTTTGAATGTCTCAGGTTCATCAGAGTTATAGGCTCATAATCTGGCCAGTTGGGTCACCACTTTAGATGCCACAACCCATAGAATGCCACCCAGAAATGATAGGTGGATGCCCTCCACTAAGCAGTACTTAGTGGAGGGCATCCACCTATCCCCCGGCCACGTGTTCAAGGTGCCCACGACTCTCTGTGTAAAACATCTGCCGCGTACATCTCCTTTAAACCTCGCCCCTCGCACCTTAAACCTATGCCCCCTAGTAATTGACTCTTCCACCCTGGGAAAAAGCTTACGACTATCCACTCTGTCCATGCTTCTCATAATCTTGTAGGCTTCTATCAGGTCTCCCCTCAACCTCCGTCGCTCAAGTGAGAGCAGCTAGAGGGTTGGGGATGTAATCAAATCGCCCCCGCACCCCGATTGTGTTGTGACCTTCCTCACAACGGGTCGGATTGGAATCTTCTCTCCTTTGCCCTGGAGCATACTCTGGTTTTGTGAAGGGGAGGTCGTGTCTCTCTCGAACTTGATCAAGTTTTTCGAGGAAGTGACGAAGATGACTGATGAGGGTAGTGCAGTGGATGTTGTCCACATGGACTTCAGCAAGGCCTTTGACAAGGTCCCTCATGGCAGACTGGTGCAGAAGGTGAAGTGGCATGAAATCAGAGGTGAGCTAGCAAGGTGGATACAAAACTAGCTCGGTCAAAGAAGACAGAGGGTAGCAGTGGAAAGATGTGTTTCTGAATGGAGGGCTGTGACAAGTGGTGTTCCTCAGGGATCAGTGCTGGGACCTTTGCTGTTTATAATATATATATAAATGATTTGGAGGGAAATGTAACTGGATTGATTAGTAAGTTTGCGGACGACACAAAGATTTGCGGATAGCGATGAGGACCATCAGAGGATACAGCAGGATATAGATCAGTTGGAGACTTGGCTGGACAGATGGCAGATGGAGTTTAATCCGGACAAATGTGAGTTAATGCATTTTGGAAGGTCGAATGCAGATAGGAAATATGCAGTAAATGGCAGGACCCTTAAGAGGATTGATAGGCAAAGGGATCTGGGTGTACAGGTACACAGGTCACTGAAAGTGGTAATGCAGGTGGAGAAGGTAGTCAAGAAGGCATACGCCATGCTTGCCTTCATTGGCCGGGGCAGCGAGTTTAACAATCGGCAAGTCATGTTGCAGCTTTATAGAACCTTAGTTACGCCGCACTTGGAATATAGTGTTCAATTCTGGTTGCCACACTACCAGAAGGATGTGGTGGCTTTGGAGAGGGTACAGAAAAGATTTACCAGGATGTTGCCTGGTATGGAGGGCATTAGCTATGAGGAGAGGTTGGATAAACTTGGTTTGCTCTCACTTGAGCGACGGAGGTTGAGGGGAGACCTGATAGAAGCCTACAAGATTATGAGAAGCATGGACAGAGTGGATAGTCGTAAGCTTTTTCCCAGGGTGGAAGAGTCAATTACTAGGGGGCATAGGTTTAAGGTGCGAGGGGCAAGATTTAAAGGAGATGTACGAGGCAAATCTTTTACACAGAGAGTCATGGGGACCTTGAACATGTGGGCGGGGGAGGTAGTGGAAGTGGATACGGTAGTGACGTTCAAGGGGCGTCTTGAAAAGTACATGATTAGGATGGGAATAGAAAGTTATGGTCCCCGGAAGGGTAGGGGGTTTTAGTTAAGCCAGGTAGCATGGTCGGTGCAGGCTTGGAGGACTGAAGGGCCTGTTCCTGTGCTGTAATTCTCTTTGTTCTTTGTTTGTTCTCCGTGGATCAGGGGAACCACGTTTGGGTCATCATGTGCTCATATGTTCAGTCCCGTCCAGAATTGGGGATCAGGCTTCCCCTCCCTGCTCCTGAACCATGCTTCAGATCAGCAGACTACTTCTGGCATTGGGAATTGACTGCCTAGTGATCAGAGTTGTCACCACTCTTCCTTCGGAACTGAAATTTCAATGCCCTCCCTGCTCCTCCCATCCCACTCCATTGGTATCTGAAAGCCCCTCAACCAAAACACCAGCGTCAGGGTTTGGAGGTCCCAGGTTTCGAGAGTGGCTCCAGTGCCCCCCATGCCCATCATGCTGACTTCAGGTCACAAACAGCCTTGAAGCTAAGAGTTTGAAACCCCTCTGCCCACCTTTCGCACAGAACCCAGTTAAGATTGAGGGTTAAACATTGGAGTAAAAGCAGAGGTTCCTGTAAGTCTGGAAGACAGATGAGAAATTTTGATAAAATTCAGGAAGTCAGGCAACATCGACGGCAAGAGAAATGGAGTGAGTGTTTCAAGCTGACACCTTTCATCACCAACAGAAGTTGTGAGAGATGAGCACAATTAAAGCAATGTTAGAGAGGTTTTGGGGAGAAAGAACAAGGAAGAAGATCTGTGATCGTTTGGAGAGCTGGAGAGATCCAGTGGCAGGCGGTTGATGGTGGGAAGTTGTGTGGGACTATGAAATGAACCAAAGTTGGGTCCAGAGGAGGTGGAGACAGTGACCGCGAGTAACAGAAAGAGAGGGGGGCATGGGAAATCTACAAAAGAGAAGGTTCCAGTCAGAAAAAAGTGATGGGGAACATTAGGTAGATCACAATGGTGTGGAGATACCTGTCACTTGTGGACCAATAGGGAAAGAGCAGCACATCCCCCCCTCCCACCACCCCACCCCACCTCCATTCCCAATGACCCTGTTGTAGCTATCCTCCAATACTAGCACAGGCCATCTGAGAAAATTAGGAAGATATTTTGAAAGCACTGGCTTGGAAGGTAGCATCATCTGAACAGAAGAAATGGAGGTGAAGGAACTGGAAGAACAGAACAGGATCGTCCCATGAAGTGAGAGGGGCATTATAATCAAGTTAGCGAGGTGAGCCTGTAAGATTAGAGTAGATATTTTTTCACAGCCAGAATCACAGAATCGTTAGAGTGCAGAGGAGGCCATTCAATCCATCATGTCTGCAGAGCTCTCCAATGAACATCATGACTTACTGCCATCTCTTTGTCTTAATTCTGTATCCCTGCAGACTGTTTCTATTCGAATCATCATCTAATGCCTTCCTGAATGCCTCAATTGAACTAACCCCCATCACACTATGGGGAAGCGCATTCCAGACCCAACCACTTGCTGTGTGAACATGTTTTTTCTCACATCACAATTGTTTCTTTTACAAGTTACTTTAAATTTGTGCTGTTTCATTTTTGATCGTTTTATGAGCAGGAACACTTTCTCCCTATCTACCCTGTCCAGCCCCCTCATAATTTTGAACACCTCTATCAAATCTCCTCTCAGCCTTTTTCTCTTCAACAAAACAGTCCCAACCCCTCCAATCTATCCACAGAACTGAAGTTTCTCATTCCTGGAACAATTCTCGTAAACATCTCCTGCCATCTCGCTCCACCACATTCGCATCTTTCCCATAGTTTGTTGCCCTGAACTGTACACAATACTCCAGCTATGGTCTAACTAGCTGAACTGTTGAATTGGAAGAGAAAACGATTTTATTCGATTTATTATGGTCACATGTATTAGTATACAGTGAAAAACATTGTTTCTTGTGCGCTAAACGGACACAGCATACCATCCATAGAGAAGGAAAGGGGAGAGTGCACGGGGACACTGTGGTTGAAACCTTTGAACAAACAGATTATGTCAGCCGAGTTAAATCCCTGTGATGGGAACATATATGCTGTGCTGAGATTAAATTGGAAAACCTTAAAGCTGAACAATTCAATATATTAATCAGTTATAGAAAATGGACACGGCAGTCTCAAAACAACCCGTAGTTTCCTTCAAAAATTAATCAGACCCATCTCTGTGTCATAATTCAATTAATCTCAAACCCCAGATTACTAAACTGGTTCAGGAATGTAACTTTACCACGTCTCCCTAATACCTTCAGTGAAACTTGATTGACATTTCCAAAGTCCACTCCTCATATCAAACTAGTGCTAAACACTATGGAGATCTCGAGAGAAATGTTCTGCAGCAATCTATCCACGGTATTTTATTGAAGCAATTATTCATACATTAATTCTCAGAGAATGTGTATGTGGCAGAGAGACAATGAGTTTGAGGAAGGAAGAAACTTAGAACAATCATCAAAAGGGAATACGTGCTAAGCAAACTATTGTGATTGATGGCAGACATGTCCCCACGGCCTGATGGCCAACAGGCTAAGGCTTTAAAGGAAGTGGCAGCGGTCTTGGTGTATCCGTTGGTGATAATATGGCTAAATTCCCTGGATGTGGCAAAGGGTAGTCATGATGTGGAGATGCCGGCGTTGGACTGGGGTAAACACTGGCTTCACTGGCTGTCTTGTCTGGAGACAATACACATCTTTTTAGCCTGTCTTGATGCTCTCTCCACTCACATTGTTTTGTTTCTTAAAGACTTGATTAGTTGTAAGTATTCGCATTCCAACCATTATTCATGTAAATTGAGTCTGTGTCTTTATAAGCTCTGTTTGCGAACAGAATTCCCACTCACCTGAAGAAGGGGCTTAGAGCTCCGAAAGCTTGTGTGGCTTTTGCTACCAAATAAACCTGTTGGACTTTAACCTGGTGTTGTTAAACTTCTTACTGTGGCAAAGGGTCCAGTGGATTGGAAAAATGCTAATATAACGTCCTTTTTCAAAAAGAGAGGGAGGCAGAAAGTACAAAACTATACACTAGTTACTTTCAAATCTGTCATTGAGAAATGATTATAATCCATTCTCAAGGAAATAATAACAAGACATTTGGAAAGTCAAAACGCAACTATCAGAATCAGTATCGTTCTGTGAAGTGCAAATTCTTTAACTCATTTGCGAGAGCTCTTCCAAGATGTAACAAGCAGAACAGATAATGGGGATCCTTTAGATATGTATCTGGACTTCCAGGAGGCATTTGATAAGGTGCAGCACAAAAGGTTGATACACAAGGTATTATCACATGGGTTTGGGATAATTTATTAGTTTGGATAGAGAATTGGCTCGCCAACAGAAAGCAGAGAGTCAACCTAAATGAGCCTTTTTCTAGTTTGGCAAGATGTAACGAGTGGGGAGCCACAGGTTTTGGTTCTCGGGACACCAAATATGTACAATATATATTAAACGATGCAAGGTAGAAAGTACTACAGCCAAACTTGCAGTTTACTCTAAAATAGGTCGGTCAATAAGTTGTGATAAAGATAAAGATAAAGGGCAGCACGGTGCACAGTGGTTAGCAATGCTGCCTCACAACACCAGGGACCCCGGTTCAATTCCGGCCTTGGGTCACTGTCTGTGGAGTTCGCACATTCTCCCCGTGTCTGCGTGGGTTTCCTCCGGGTGCTCCAGTTTCCTCCCACAGTCCAAATATGTGCAGGTTAGGTTGTTTAGTCATGGTTAATTGAACGTAGTTTTCGGGGATTGGTGGGGCAAGAATGTGGGGTTATGGGATGTGGCCTGCATGGGATTGTGGTCGGTGAGACTCAATGGGCCGAGTGGCCTCCTTCTGAAAATAAGATTTTTACAAATTGATATGTCAGATGAATGGACCTAAAAGATAGCCGATGGAGTTTAATGTGCATACGTGTGAGATTATACATTTTGGTCAGAAAGCTAGAAATGCAACTATTATCTAAATTGAGTGAAACTTCAGAGTGCTTTGGTCTTGAGGGATCTGAGTGTCCTTGTGCATGCATTTCAGAAAAATAGTATGCAGATACATCAGGTAATAAGGAAGGCAAATATAATTATGTAATGTATAGCTATAGGAATAGAGTATAAAAGTAGTAAAATATTCCTGCAACTGTACAAAGCATTACTGAGACTACACCTGACGTACTGTGTACAGTTTTGGTCACCTTATTTGAGAAAAGATTTACTGGCATTAGAGGCAATTCAGAGGAGATTTACCAGGTAGATTCCAAAGATGAGAGGTTTGTCTTATGAAGAGAGGTTGACCAGTTTAGGCTTCTACTCTCTCGCGTTTCGAAGAATAAGCAGAGATCTAATTGAGGTGTATAAGATAATAAAGGGGATGGACAAAAGAAACGGAGAGAGGCTGTTTCCTCTTGTGGGGCAGTCAACACAAAGAGGTCACAGTTTTAGGATAAGGTGTAGCAGATTTCAAACTTAAGTGAGGAGAAATTACTTCTCTGAAAGAGTCGTGTACCTGTGGAATTGAATACCCCAGAGTGCAGAGGATACTGCGATATTGAGTACATTCAAGGAGGAGATATACAGATTTCTAATTAGTAATGGGTTGAAGGGTTGTGGAGAATGGGCAGGAAGGTGGAGATAAGGCCGAGATGAGATCACCCATGATCATATTGAATGGCGGTGCAGGCTCGAAGGGCTGAATTGCCTACTCCTAATTCTTATGTTCTTCTGTGAGTGTGCAGGAGTGAGACAGAGATAGGAAGAGAAAGAGTGTGTATGTGCCTGTCTGTCTCTGCATGTTGTGTTTGTGTGTTTGCGTCTATGTGTCTGCCTTTAAGTCTGTGAATGTGTGTGATGGGGACGGGGAAGAGTATTCATGTGGATCTAAGGAGTGATGCCATTGTGAGAGATTCATGCAGGGAATATACATTTAGAGGGGATTTGAGGATTAAACATGTTGCATCCAGAGGATGTGGGAATCTAGAACTCACTGCCTGATCGGGTGTGTTATGATCCTAGCTGATGTTATAACTGGTCGGGAAGATCCCGGAATGGAATTCTGGTTCAACTTTTCCTTTCTTTTTGAAAATGTCAATAGGCCAGGTCATACGAGCACTAATAAGTTCTTACCAGCACAAACATGAAAAGCTTGTTGATAATCAAGGATAGTTTAACGGCTGCGGAAAAGCACTTTGAGGGGGATATGCACACTGAGGTAATATGGGCTGCAGTTAGAAACAGGAAAGGAGCGGTCACGTTGCTAGGAGTTTACTATAGGCCCCCAAATAGTAATAGAGATGTGGAGGAAGAAATTGCAAAGCAGATTATGGATACGTGTGGGGGTCACAGGGTAGTTGTCATGGGGGACTTTAACTTTCCAAATATTGATTGGAACCTTTGTAGGTCGAATAGTTTGGATGGGGCACTTTTTGTGCAGTGTGTGCAGGAGGGTTTCCTGACACAATATGTGGATAGGCCGACAAGGGGTGAGGCCACATTGGATTTGGTACTGGGAAATGAACCGGGCCAAGTGTTAGATTTGGTTGTGGGAGAGAACTTTGGAGATAGTGACCACAATTCGGTGTCTTTTGTTATTGCAATGGAGAGGGATAGGGCCGGACGGCAGGGCAAGGCTTACAATTGGGGGAGAGGTAATTATGATGCGATTAGGCAAGAATTAGGGGGCATAAGATGGGAACAGAAACTGTCAGGGAAAGGCACTGATGAAAAGTGGAACTTTTTCAAGGAACAAATACTGGGTGTCCTTGATAGGTATGTCCCTGTCAGGCAGGGAGGAAATGGCCGAGTGAGGGAACCGTGGTTCACGAAAGAGGTGGAATGTCTTGTGAAAAGGAAGAGGGAAGCTTATGTAGGGATGAGGAAACAAGGTTCAGATGGCTCGATTGAGGGTTACAAGTTAGCAAGGAATGAGCTGAAAAAGGGGCTGAGGAGAGCTAGGAGGGGACATGAGAAGTCCTTGGCGGGTCGGATCAAGGAAAACCCCAAGGCTTTTTACTCTTATGTGAGGAATAAAAGAATGACCAGGGTGAGGTTAGGGCCGGTCAAGGACAGTGGTGGGAACTTGTGTATGGAATCAGTAGAGATAGGCGAGGTGATGAATGAATACTTTTCTTCAGTGTTCACCAAGGAGAGGGGCCATGTTTTTGAGGAAGAGAAGGTGTTACAGGCTAATAGGCTGGAGGAAATAGATGTTCGGAGGGAGGATGTATTGGCAGTTTTGAATAAACTGAAGGTCGATAAGTCCCCTGGGCCTGATGAAATGTATCCTAGGATTCTTTGGGAGGCGAGGGATGAGATTGCAGAGCCTTTGGCTTTGATCTTTGGGTCCTCGCTGTCCACGGGGATGGTGCCAGAGGACTGGAGAGTGGCAAATGTTGTTCCTCTGTTTAAGAAAGGGAATAGAAATGACCCTGGTAATTATAGACCGGTTAGTCTGACTTCGGTGGTTGGTAAATTGATGGAAAAGGTCCTTAGGGATGGGATTTACGACCATTTAGAAAGATGCGGATTAATCCGGGATAGTCAGCACGGATTTGTGAAGGGCAAATCGTGCCTCACAAATTTGATAGAATTTTTTGAGGAGGTAACTAGGTGTGTTGATGAAGGTAGGGCGGTTGATGTCATATACATGGATTTTAGTAAGGCGTTTGATAAGGTCCCCCATGGTCGGCTTATGATGAAAGTAAGGAGGTGTGGGATAGAGGGAAAGTTGGCCGATTGGATAGGTAACTGGCTATCTGATCGAAGACAGAGGGTGGTGGTGGATGGAAAATTTTCGGACTGGAGGCAGGTTGCTAGCGGAGTGCCGCAGGGATCAGTGCTTGGTCCTCTGCTCTTTGTGATTTTTATTAATGACTTAGAGGAGGGGGCTGAAGGGTGGATCAGTAAATTTGCTGATGACACCAAGATTGGTGGAGTAGTGGATGAGGTGGAGGGCTGTTGTAGGCTGCAAAGAGACATAGATAGGATGCAAAGCTGGGTTGAAAAATGGCAAATGGAGTTTAACCCTGATAAATGTGAGGTGATTCATTTTGGTAGGACTAATTTAAATGTGGATTACAGGGTCAAAGGTAGGGTTCTGAAGACTGTGGAGGAACAGAGAGATCTTGGGGTCCATATCCACAGATCTCTAAAGGTTGCCACTCAAGTGGATAGAGCTGTGAAGAAGGCATATAGTGTGTTAGCTTTTATTAACAGGGGGTTGGAGTTTAAGAGCCGTGGGGTTATGCTGCAACTGTACAGGACCTTGGTGAGACCGCATTTGGAATATTGCGTGCAGTTCTGGTCACCTCACTATAAGAAGGATGTGGAAGCGCTGGAAAGAGTGCAGAGGAGATTTACCAGGATGCTGCCTGGTTTGGAGTGTCGGTCTTATGAGGAAAGGTTGAGGGAGCTGGGGCTGTTCTCTCTGGAGCGGAGGAGATTGAGGGGAGACTTAATAGAGGTTTATAAAATGATGAAGGGGATAGATCGAGTGAACGTTCAAAGACTATTTCCTCGGGTGGATGGAGCTATTACAAGGGGGCATAACTATAGGGTTCATGGTGGGAGATATAGGAAGGATATCAGAGGTAGGTTTTTCACGCAGAGAGTGGTTGGGGTGTGGAATGGACTGCCTGCAGTGATAGTGGAGTCAGACACTTTAGGAACATTTAAGCGGTTATTGGATAGGCACATGGAGCACACCAGGATGGTAGGGAGTGGGATAGCTTGATCTTGGTTTCAGATGAAGGTCGGCACAACATCGTGGGCCGAAGGGCCTGTTCTGTGCTGTAATGTTCTATGTTCTATAATACAATGCTCTTTTACTTCCACTTACCTTCACAATTATGCATAGATTTTAAGGGCACACGAGTTACAAAGTATATATTAGCTCATAGTGGTCTCAGTAACATACAGTCACCTTAGGTATACATACAGGCTGGCTGTGGTTAGAAACAGTACACTCTGAACCCGAGGGATATTCTGTGAATTTATCCTCAAAATTCAAAGAACAAAGAACAGTAAAGCACAAGAACAAACCCTTCGGCCCACCAAGCCTGCGCCGATCACTTTGTCCTATAGACCAACCACCTGTATCCTTCCATTCCCCGCCTGTTTAAGTGTCCATCCACATAAGTTTTAATTGTCACTAACGTGCCTGCCTCAACCACAGCACTAGGCAGTGCGTTCCAGGCCCCCACCGCCCTCTGTGGAAAAAAACTTCCCCCGCACATCCCTACTGAACCTTCTCCCATTACCTTGAACTTGTGCCCCCTTGTAATTGCCATTTCTGCCCTGGGAAAAAGCTTCCAACGGTTCACCTTATCTATGCCCCTTATAATTTTATAAACTTCTGTCAGGTCGCCCCTCAGCCTCCGTCATTCCAGGGAGAACAATCCCAATGTTTTTCAATCTCTGCATACGGTTTTAGTTCATGCAGGCCTCAATATCAGCACTGGCTTGGAGGGCCGAAGGGCCTGTTTCTGTGCTGTACTGTTCTTTGTCATTTGTCCTCCTCACAGCTAATACCAAGATGATTCTTATCCCATGAACGACCTTGTCTCACTGAACTTCGGCTCCCACGCCAGTCATTTCAAATTCAAATTCAAATTCAAATCTCACCTTTATAAGGCATGCTTTTAAATCTTCTCTCCCTCAGCTGTTTCTATGAATGATTCAGGTTAAGGTTTCACAACTTCCGCTTCAGGATTCTTTTCTCTCTTGACTGTCACACAAATTCATCACAAGTGCTTTAACTATCGACCCCCGGACTGTATTAAGATGGCACAAAACATTTGATTTCCATTTTAAATCTGGTTACTGCAGCTGTCTCTTAAACCCAGAATTCTTCATTTGCTTTTTCCTCGAGCTATCCTGAACTAAGCGAGGTAGTGTCGGAATGGCATTCTCATTGGACTAATAAACTAGAAATCCAGGTAAATTTTCTGGGAACCCAGGTTCGAATCCCACCAGGATAGATGGTGTAATTTGAATTCAATAAAAAACTGGAAATAAAAGTCTACAGAAATGATTGCTGTAAAAATCCCATCTGTTTCACTAATGTCCTTTCAGGGAAGAAAATCTGCCATCCTTACCAGGTCTGTCTACCTGCGACTCCGGACCCACAGTAATGTGGTGGACTCGTAAAATGCCTGCTAAAATACACTGAGTTCAGGGCAATAAATTACACCCACATCCCCTGAATGAATAAGAAAACCTTCCTCAATTTCCTGGGCTCTGTTCTCTTGCCTTCAGTCTTCCTAAGGCATTCTTCCTATGCCAATTCCCTGTTTCTTCAATTCATTCACAGGAAGTGTGCGTCATGGCGAGGCTGGTATTTAGTGCACATCTCTAGTTGTCCTTGAGAAATTGGTCGTGAGCTGCCTTCTTGAACCGCTGCATTCCCTGAGGTGTACGTATACCCACAATTTTCTTAGGGAGGGAAATTCATGATTTATTCAGTTCAAGTTGAGAACAGGGATAGGGAATTTTTGCTGCAGTTGTATAGGTCGTTGGTGTGGCCACATCTGAAATATTGTGTGCAGTTTTGGTGTCCTTATCTGAGGGAGAATGCCCTTGCTATAGCTGGAGTACAGCAAAAGTTTACTCGGCTGATTCCTGGGATGGCAGGTCTGTCATATGAGGAGAGACTAAGTCGGTTAGGATTAGATTCACTGGAGTTTAGAAGGGTGAGAGGGGATCTCATAGAAACTTATAAAGTTTTAACAGGGTTAGAGGGGGTAGATTCAGAAAGAATGCTCCCAATGGAGGGGGAGTCCAGAACTAGGGGTCATAGTTTGAGAATACTTTTAGAACTGAGGTGAGGAGAAATTTCTTCATCAGGGAGTGGTGAATTTGTGGAATTCACTCCCACCAAATGTAGTTTAGGCCAAAACATTGTCTGATTGCAAGAAGGAATTAGATATAGCTATTGGGGCTGAAGGGATCAAGAGAAAAAGGAGGAAGTGGGGATCAGGATATTGAATTTGATGATCAACCATGATTAGGATGAATGATGGAAGAGGTGCGAAGGGCCGAATGGCCTACTTCTGCTTCTAGTTGCTTTGCTTCTATGTATCAACTAGTGTTTAAAAAAGTAAGAGGTAACTTGATTAAAACCTGAAACATTCTGAGGGGTATTGACAGGGTGATATGGAGAGGATGTTTGCTCTTGTAGGAGAATCTCACAATAGGATCCCTGCTAATAATAAGGGATTGCATATTGAATACAGAGAAGAGGAGATTATTTTTCTCCGAAGGACATGGGTCTTTGAAACTCCCCTCCTCAAAAGGTGGTGAAAACAGAGCCTGTATATTTTTAAGACAGAGCTCTAGAGATTCCTGATTAACAAGGGGGTGAGAGGTTATTAGAGGTAGACAGGAATGTAGGCTTCAAGTTACACCCAGATCAGCAATGAACGTATTGAATGGCAGAGCAGGTTCGAGGAGCCGAATGGGCGACTCCTGTTCCTAATTCATACGTTTGTATGTTCATCTAGTGTTGGACCACGGGAAAGATACAGATGAGATGCAACATGAACATATGGCAGCATGGCTATCAGCAACAGCAGAATTATATTCAGCAATTTGTAACCACATGGCCTGGCAAATACCTGACTGTACTCTTAACATCAAGCTGAGAGAACAACTCAGTGCAACAAAGAGTGCAGGAAATTATTGCTGGAGCAACAACAGTGGTGAAGCTACAACACAGGATTAATGACAGGCCAAACAGCAGAAGCAACATCCCATGCATTGATAGAGCAAAGCAATTCCACAGTTGATTGTTCTGATCGAAGCTCCGAAATGCGGTCATGAAGAATGCCGAGTGGTGGATAACTAAACAACTACTGTTGGAGGAGGCTCCACGAGTCTCCCATTCTCAGTGATGAGAGAGCCAAGCATATCAGTGCAAAAGGGAAGGCTGAAGCATTTGTTGCAATTTTCAGACAGAAATACGGTGTGAAGGGTCCACCTCGGTCTCCTCCTGAGCGACACCAGTATTCAACCAATTTGATCGACTTCCAGACAGAACAAAAAGTGGCTGAAGTCATGGATGCTGCAAAGGTTATGGGCTCTGCAAACGTCCAAGCAATCCAATGAAGACTTGGGCTCCAGAACTAACAACAATTCTAGCTTCTCCAATAGCTGTACGTTTTTTATATTTTTTGCCAATTTACCGAAAGTACAAATCTATCCCATTTCTTTTCAGTCATTTTTTGATCTAAGATTCCTATAATATTCCGAATCATCTCGCCTGCCACTAATCCTTGCAGCATTTTATCCCTTTGCCTTCAATTTGATACCATCCTTAACTCCCTGAATAGTGTATTTCATCCTCAAAGGCATATTTTTGTGGGTTATGGACATATTTCCTAAAATATCCACCTCCAATTCTAACAGTGGTTAGCACTGCTGCCTCACAGCGTCAGGGACCCGGGTTCGATTTTTGATTTGGGTCACTGTCTGTGCAGAGTCTGCACGTTCTCTGTGTGTCTGCGTGGGTTTCCTCCGGGTGCCCCAGTTTCCTCCCACAGTCTGAAAGATGTTCTGGTTCGGTGCATTGCCCATGCTAAATTCTCCCTCAGTCTATCCGAACAATTGCCGGAATGTGGCGACTCGGGGATTTTCAGTCACTTCATTGTAGTGTTACTGTCTGCCGACTGGTGGCAGTAATAACTTGTCGAATTTTAAAATTTTCCCCAGTTCATTTGAATGAACTCTGTCTTCATACTCTTGACAATTGAGTGAGGGATCAATTTCTGGTGCAGGGAAAACGATGGGGGTGGGAAGGTGGATGAGTCTCATTGTGGGAGTGAGTGTGTGGGGTTGGCATGAGATTGTGCTGAAGGGTCAGTTCAACAGATGAGAGGCCAGGTTAATGGCTGAGAAATCAGTTTGTGGTAAAACCTCAGTTTGGGATGAGGCAATGGTGCAGTGGTATTTACCATAGATTAATAAGTCAGAGATCCAGGGCAATGCTTTGGGGATTGTTAAGAACTCTGCTGATGGAAAAACGTGAGGGTGTCACAAACCCAGTAGGGGAGCTTGGAACAAAGGTTCGGAGTGGTAAATATTTTCAGTTTCGTATGATGTGAGGGAAGATATGTTAACCAGTGAGGAAAAGTGGGGGCATGTTGCAATCAATTAATGAAGAATATTATCTTCCAAGAACAACACAGCAAGGAAAACAGCAATAGACTACAACAATAATGGCTCTACACACAGTATCTCATGAGTTTAGTGTCCTTAGCTTTCTACGTTCCTGAACTCTGTGATATGCCCCTTTTCCAAACAACATCCAATATTATATAACTATATGAACTAAATCCAGCATATAATTACCACCCATAAGTTCCCTTCCAGTTTGCGGGAAAAAAAACAACTTTTCTTTCAGTTCAGTGGAATGATTTGTCTCTTCGAGAGCTTTTTTGTAAAGGCAGCTTTCAGCACCAACTTCTTTTTGAGTGAGTCTGCTTTCTTTAGCTGGGTGTGTCTATTGTACTGGCAGCCCCTCTCTTCCTTAAGCAATTATCCAGTTATGGAACTATTGTTCCCTCCTTTGATGTTATTGTATCCAGATAACGTAGTGGACTAGGCTTAGAGCATATATATGTTAAAGCTTTTTCTTATCACTCCACTTTAAACTCTCAGTTCGAACACCTATTTCTGTGTCGTATTTTCAACCCCTATTCACTGAGTTAAATACTTGCTTTCCTATAGCTCGACCAATTCACATAATCACAGACACCTCCAAACAAAAGCACTCATAGTGGTTCCTCTTTTATCTAATTCTTTACGTTTTGTTGTCCCAATTTTATTTCTAATATTGATTCTTCTCAATTCTTGAATCTTCCTTTTACTTCCAAAACTTGACAGGATCCGGGTTTGAAATGCACCATGCCAGATGGTAAAATTTGAGTTCAATAAAAATCTGGAATCAAACAGTCTAACGATGACCATGACACCATTGTCGATTGTCTTAAAATCACATCTGGCTCATTAATGTTCTTTAGGGCAGGGCATCTGCCATCCTTATCCGATATGACATGCATGTGAGTCCGGATCCATAGCAACGTGGTTGACTCTTAAAATCATTCGGAAATGATCCAACAAGCCATTCTCCATTCAAGGGCAATTAGGGTTGGGCAATAAGTGTTGGCCCAGCCAGAGGCGCCCACTTCACATGACTAAATTGAAAATAAAAGTTAGAACGGCCACTTTATGAAGTGAGGTGTCAGTTTGGGGTTCGATGCCCATTTTTGGGTGATGGGTCAGTTTAGATGCTGAGGTATCAGTTGGGTTCATGAGCTGTCAGTGTGGTGATGAGGGGTCTGTCTGGATTGCAGACCCAATCTGCGTTGGCGCGATCAATAAGGGGGATGAAGTATCAGCGTTGGGATGATAGGTCAGTTTGAGCTATGGGGCATTTTGGGGCAGATGGATGCCTTCATGATGAGGGACCTATTTTGAGGAGAGTGGTCAGATTGTGGGTAAGGGGTTATTTTGGGTTGAAGCGTTACTTTGGCATTGAGGCATCTATTTGGTTGAGGGATCTGCTTGGGCATACGGGGCTGGCTTATGGATAAAGGTTTGGGGCGAGATATTAATTTTGGAGCCGATTGAGGTGAGGGAGTATTTTGGAATGTGACATCCATTCAGGGGGTGAATGGTCAGTTTTGGTTCAGAGGTCAGTTTAAGGAATGAGAGTTCATTATTGCATTAAGGAATCAGTTTGTTGCAAGCGGGCAGCATGTGAGTGAGGGTTCAGTTTGCCAGCTGAGTTTTAGGTCAGCATGCGTTGTTTGGGATCAGAGTTCAGTTTGGTGTGAGAGGGTTAACTTGAAGTAGTTTGAGTTGTGTTCAGTTTCTTTGGGGGGGAGGGGGGGCGATGAATGATTGAAGTGTCACTGGAGGCTGCCCTTGCCTCTGCTTCGAAGTGACCTCACAGCACCAACACCTTCCTGGGGGTGAGTTGACTCCATCTCCCAGAATGCAAGCTGGCCCAAGCTCTCCTTGTATTGAGTATTTACTTCACAGCAATGCATTGTGGGAAAGAGGAACTGTCATGTCCTCACCACTTGGACAAGAATTTATGGCAATTCATTCCCAGCTGGACACAATGTCGTTGAATAATGTGGAAAAGGAAAATCCCTTTCCATTACAACTATGGGAAATGTACAATAAATTCTATTATTGCGTACATGGACAAGATAAAGTCTTGTGTGACTCCCCTGTTGCTGCATTGATGTTAACTGAGGAAGATTACACTGATGTTACATGCTTTTGATGCTGAAGAATATTTAGCATGGCTGAAAGAGTAGGTTGAGAGTGGATATGTTTGAGATTGTAAAGGATGAAGGAAATGACACAATGTGGTCATTCGGAACAAAAGTGATGGTTGGCATTTGATACAGTGTCACTCAACAGACTTGTGAACAAACGTCTAGCTCATAGAATAAAAAGCAAAGTAGGCACTTGGATAAGAAGTTTGCTGAGTGAAAGGAAACCGAGAGCAGTGATAAATAGTTGCTTTTATATTGGATAATAGTTTATAGTGAAGTTCGTCAGGGTTCAGTGTTGGGACTCTCGCTCTCTATCTGATATATATTCATTGTCCAGATTGTGGTGTTCAGGACATGATGTCTAAATTTACAGATGATAAGAAGTTGGCAGGATTGTCAACTGTCATGATGATGGTCTCGAGATTAAAAAGACATAGGTTGGTTGCGCAAACTGCAAATATGTGCGTGTTAGGTGGATTGGCCATGCTATATTGCCCATTCGTGTCAGAGGGCTAGCTAGGGTAAATGCATGAGGTTGGGGGTGGGGGGGGGGGTAGGGCTTGGGTGGGATTGTTGTCGGTTCAGACTCGATGAGTTGAAGGCCTCCTTCAGCACTGTGGGATTCCATGAGTTCTATGATTTCCATGAGTTCTACGTGTGGCAGATGAAGTTAAATGCAAATACATGTGAGGTGATTCATGTTTGAAGGAAGAGTGTGGAGAAGCAGTAAAAATATAAATGAAAAACACTAAAGGAGGTGGAGGAACAGAGGGAACTCAGTGCGTAGGCAAATAAATCATGAAGATGGCATGTTGAGAGAGCAGAAAATAAAACATATAATACCTTATGTTGAATTAATAGGGGTATTGAGTACAAGAAGGTCATGTTGAACTTATATAGAACAATAGTTAGACCTCATCTGGAGGGCTGCATCCAGTTCTGGGCACATTACTTGAGGAAGAATATTAAGGCATTGCAGACAGTTCAGAGGAGATTAAGAGGAATGGTTGCAGGAATAAAGTAGAGTAGCTACAGGGATAGATTGGAGAGTTTGGGATTGTTTTCGTTGGAGAAAAGAAGACTGAGATGAGACTCGATAGAGAGATTCAAAATCCTGAAGGGTCATGGCAGCCTAAATAGTGAGAAATTGTATGCACTGAAGAGATCATCAAGTGTCAGAAACACCAATAGAGTTTTTGGGGATTTATACTTGTTTTGTTAAATGTTAGAAAATAAGGTATAGTTTTAATCGAGTTCATTTTGGTGTTGCTTTGGAAAGAAGGATAACCCTACAGGATGATGCTGGACAAAGATGTTTGTATGTTTGTGTTTAGTCACCTCAAACTTGCTTCTAAGAGCAAACAATAAAGAAAATTACAGCACAGGAACAGGCCCTTCGGCCATCCAAGCCTACAACTCCGTACCCTTCCGGCAACCATATCCCTCTATTCCCATCCTATTCATGTACTTGTCAAGACGCCCCTTAAAAGTCACTACCGTATCCACTTCCACTTCCTCTCCCGGCAACGAGTTCCAGGCATTCACTACTCTCTGTGTAAAAAATCTGCCTTGTACATCTCCTTTAGACCTTGCCCCTCGCACCATAAACCTATGCCCCCTAGTAATTGACTCTTCCAACATGGGAAAAAGCTTCTGACTATCCACTCTGTCCATAACTCTCATAATCTTGCAGAATTCGATCAGGTCTCCCATCAACCTCCGTCGTTCCAGTGAGAACAAACCAAGTTTCTCCAAAATCTCCTCATAGCTAATGCCCCCCATGCCAGGCAACATCCTGGTAAATCTTTTCTGTACACTCTCCAAAGCCTTCATATCCTTCTGGTAGTGTGGTAACCAGAATTGAACACTATGTTCCATGTGCGGCCTAACTAAGGTCCTATCAAGCTGCAACATGACTTGCAATTTAGAAACTCAATACCCCGGCCGATGAAGGCAAGGATGCCATATGTCTTCTTGACTACCTTCTCCACCTGCATTGCCACTTTCAGTGACCTGTGTACCTGTACATCCAGATGCCTTTGCCTATCAATACTCTTTAGGGTCCTGCCATTTACTGTATATTTCCTATGTGTATTAGACCTTCCAAAATGCATTACCTCACATTTGTCCAGATAAATCTCCATCTGCCATCTCTCCCCCAAGTCTCCAACTGATCTATATCCTGCTGTATCCTCTGATGGTCCTCATCGCTATTCTCAAATCCACCAACATTTGTGTCACCCGCAAACTTACTAATCAATCCAGTTACATTTTCCTCCAAATCAATTGTATATATTACAAACAGCAAAGGTCCCAGCACTGATCCCTGAGGAACACCATTTGTCACAGCCCTCCATTCAGAAATGCACCCTTCCACTGCTATGCTCTGTCTTGTTTGACTGAGCCAGTTTTGTATCCACCTTGCCAGCTCACCTCTGATCCCATGCGACTTCACCTTCTGCACCAGTCTGCCATGAGGGACCTTGTCAAAGGCCTTACTGAAGTCCATGTAGACAACATCCACTGCCCTACCCTCAGCAATCATCTTCATCACTTCCTTGAAAAACTCGATCAAGTTCATGAGACTTGACCTTCCCTTCACAAAACCATGTTGCCTCTCACTAAGAGGTCCACTTATTTATATTGTGGTTAGAGAGGGTAACAACATTAGAAGTTAACAATCAGGGAGAATTATGAAGTAATTTTTTAGTAACAATTTGAGTAGGAATATTTTTGAGTGCAATTTTAGCTGAGTGCAGCAGTTGGTTATAGAAGGCGAGAGAAGAAACAGCTCCCTTAGTTTTGCTGGAAGAAAAGCCATACCAGGGAGTAATGTTTAAGAAAGCAAGTGCAGAGACTTAAAGAATAGCTGTTTCAGGAAAGTAGATGAATTAAGAGACGTTTCCGAGACATCTGTGGTTAAAGGAACAGAGGATGCAGTTCACTGAAGACAGACAGATTTGAGAAGAAGTTGGCTCGTGAGCTGTTCGATGGCTGAATCTCAGAATTTGTGAAACAGCTTCAAAGACAAAGGGAACCTGAAAGGAGCGGTGGATTCTTTCTGAAAGGTTATGTGGAGATGTCGGTATTGGACTGGGATGGGCACAGTAATAAATTTCACAGCACCAAGTTAAAATCCAACAGGTTTCTTTGAAATCACGAGTTTTTGGAGCGCTGCTCCTTCATCAGATGAGTTGCCTGTTTCTTACTGTTCCAAAAGGTGGAGTGGAGGCTTTGAAAGGACAGTTGAAAAATCTGGAGTGGATTATAAAATGTGTCAATTTAGGAATGGAGTTTTGAAATCCTCAAGCAACATTTCTCTGGAAGGATCGTGAGACAAATCCATGGAAATTGGTTGAGTGGCATCGGCCATTTTGGCTGAGAGTGGTGTGCAATTTTCTGATAACTGTACTGCTAAGGACAGCATGGGTGTGGTGGGGATTAAAGGAGCATTGTAGCAGACACAAGCTTTTTTGTGTTTGAAACATTTGCTTTTCTTGTAGCTTCAATTATTTGGCAGCCCTATGATTCTGTTCCTCCACATTTTTTAACAAAACGTAAAAATTACGGCCTTTGGAACCAGTGTTCCATCCTGCGATGTTCCCATCCAGTAGAAACACCGATTGGGATTGTAATACAAAAACTGGCAGGCACAGATTCAGAGTAAAGCGTGAAAGGTGTAGAAGTGATTTGAGGAAATTTAATTATTCAGCGGGTGGTTGGAGCCTGAAATGACCTCCCTAAGAGGATGGTGGAGGTAGATTCGATCGAGGTGTTCAGAAAGGAATTGGATTGCTATCTGAAACGAAGGAATGTGCAAAGTTCGGGAATAAGGCAGGGGATGGGATCAGATAGATGGTCTGCCAGAGAGCTAGTTCAGACTCGATGGGCCTCATGGCCTCATTCTGCACTGCAAAGGGTTCGTGATCCTTGATGCGACATGCAGTCAAATGCTGCCTTGATCTCAAAGGTAGTCACTATCACCTCACCTCTGGAGTCCAGCTCTCTTGTCCATGTTTGAAATTGAGATCGGAGCTGAGTGGCCACTTGCACTTGAGAAGATTAGTAACCAACATAAAGGAATTGAAGTTACTCTACAGATTTAATCACAATCATAATTCCTTCAGATGAAATGTTGCCTGAAATTCTCTGAACTTGCCCCATCAAGCTCCTCTTTGGTAAATGCCCAGAAAGGAAGATCTCGCCAGAAGGAGGGGTCCACAATTTAAAAAAAAAAATAATTTATTTATTGCTGATCTCTGATTGCCCTTGAACTGAGTGTCTTGCTTGGCTATTTCAGAGGGCAATTAAGAGTCAACCACATTGCTGTGGATCTGGAATCACATGTAGGAGCGACCAGGTAAGGATGGCCGATATCGTTCCAGTAAGGACCTTAGTTAACCTGATGCTTTTTACGGAATCAACATTGGACTTTTAATTCCAGATTTATTATTTTATTGAATTCAAATGGGCCATCTGTGGTGGTGGCATTCGAACCCAGCCTCCTCCCCCCTCCCCCCGCCCCCGACTGTATGGAGTTACTAATCCAATGAGAATACCACTGCACCACCACCTCCCATTATCTTTAATTCTGGGCAACACAGATTTTTTTTTCTGGGTCTCAATTTGTTGAATTCTGCCAGGTTACTGAGTGCATTGTTGATAGATGAAGAGGAAACTGGGCCAGTGTGTCCTCAAGCAGCAGTGTAATAGGTGTGGTGAGGTTCATGTGAGTCTGGAAGCTGGGCAAATGACCAGGGTTACGTTTGAACAGTCTCGTTCGGAGGTGGGAAATGCACGGATGAATGCCTCAGATCAGATGACATGAGGCAGAGTTGGAGTCGGATGATGTTGCAGAGTTTGAAACAGGCAGTCTTTATAATGGTGAATGCTATGTGGCTGGAACCATCTTTTCAGGGTCAAATATGAAAACAAGGATGTGAACAACCTTGTCTGATTATCGGAAAAATATTGCTTTGATTTCATTTATTATTGTCACATCATCATAGAAATCATAGAAACCCTACAGTGCAGAAGGAGGCCATTCGGCCCATCGAGTCTGCACCGACCACAATCCCACCCAGGCCCTACCCCCACATATTTTACCCACTAATCCCTCTAACCTACGCATCCCAGGACTCTAAGGGGCATTTTTTTTTTTAACCTGGCCAATCAACCTAACCCGCACATCTTTGGACTGTGGGAGGAAACCGGAGCACCCGGAGGAAACCCACGCAGACAATATGCAAACTCCACACAGACAGTGACCCGAGCCGGGAATCGAACCCGGGACCCTGGAGCTGTGAAGCAGCAGTGCTAACCACTGTGCTACCGTGCCACATATATTGGTATAAAATGAAAAGTATTGTTTCTTGCTATACAGACAAAGCATACCATTCTGAGAAGGAAGTGAGGATGCAGAACGATGAGTTACAGTCATAGCTACGGTTAGCAGAAGTATCAACTCAATGCAAGGTAGGTCCATTCAAAAGAGTGGTAGAAACAGGAAAGAAGCTGTTCATGAGTCGGTTGGTACACGACCTCAGATTTTTGCATCTTTTTTCCGATGGAAGAAGGTGGAAGAGAGAAAGTCTGGGATGTGTGAGGTCCTTCATTCTGCTGGCTGCTTTTCCAAGGCAGTGGGAAATGTATACAGAGTCAATGGATGGGAGGCTAGTTTGAGAGATGGACTGGGCTTTGTTCACAACCCTTTGTTTTTTTTCTTGCCGTCTTGGTCAGAACAAGAAACATATAATAAGAACATGAGAACTAGTAGCAGCAGTAGGCCATCTGGCCCCTCGAGCCTGCTCCATCATTCAATAAGATCATGGCTGATCGTTTTGTGGACTCAGCTCCACTTACCCACCCGTTCACCATAACCCTTAATTCCTTTACTGTTAAAAAATGTATCTATCCTTGCCTTAAAAACATTCAATGACGCAGCCTCAACTGCTTCACTGGGCAGGGAATTCCACAGATTCACAATCTTTTGTGTGAAAAAGTTCCTCCTGAACTCAGTCCTAAATCTGCTTCTCCTTATTTTGAGGCTACTCCCCCTCGTTCTAGTTTCGCCCGCCAGTGGAAACAACTTCCCTGCTTCTCTCTTATCTATTCCCTTCATAATCTTATATGTTTCTATGACATCTCCCCTCATTCTTCTGAATTCCAATGCGTACAGCCCCAGTCTACTCAGTCTCTCCTCATAAGCCAACCATCCCAACTCCGGAATCAACCTCTGTACCCCCTCCCGTGCCAGTACATCCTTTCTCAAGTAAGGAGACCAAAACTGTACACAGCACTCCTGGTGTGGCCTCACCAGCACCTTATAAAGCTGCAACACAATCTCGCTGTTTATAAACTCCATCCCTTCAGCAATGAAGGACAAAATTCCATTTGCCTTCTTAATTACCTGTTGCACCTGCAAACCAACGCCTTGAGATTCCTGCACAAGGACACCCAGGTCCCTCTGCACAGCAGCATGCTGCAATTTTTTACAATTTAAATAATAGTCCATTTTGCTGTTATTCCTACCAAAATGGACGACCTCACATTTACCAACATTGTACTCCATCTGCCAGACCCCCACCCACTCACTTGGATTATCTATATCCCTTTGCAGACTTTCAGCGTCCTCTGCACACTTTGCTCTTCCACCCAACTTAGTGTCATCTGCGAATTTTGACACACTACACTTGGTCCCCAACTCCAAATCATCGATGTCAATCATAAACAATTGTGGTCCCAACACTGATCCCTGAGGCACACCACTAGTCACTGATCGCCAACCAGAAAAGTTGTGATACATCCAGAAAGGATCCTTTCTATGATGCATCTGTAAAGGTTGGCGAGAGTTGCAATGGACTTGTTGAATTTCCTTACACTCCTGAAAATTTCATAATCTCACACTTAATGTGAACAAAATGAAAGAGATAGTCAATGACTTCAGGAACCGTAGTGGAGGACAAACCCCTGTCTATATCAACGGGGACAAAGTGGAAATGGTTGTAAGCTTCATGTTTCTCGGCATCCAGATCACCAAAAACCTGCCCTCGTCCGTGCATGCTGACACTATAGTTAAGAAAGCCCACCAACACCTCTACTTTCTCAGGAGGCAAAGAAAATTTGGCAAGTCCACTGTGACTCTCACCAACGTCTGCAAATGCACCATAGAAAGCATTATTCCAGTTTGCGTCAGAGCTCGGCATGTCTCGTGCTCTGTCCAAGACTGCAAAAAACTACAAAGGGTTGTGAACGAAGCCCAGTCCATCACGTTAACCAGCCCACCATCCACTGACTCTGTCCAAAGATCCCGATGCTTGGAAAAGCAGCCAGCATAATCTAGGGCCCCACATACGCTCAAAATACTCTCTTTCACCTTGTTCCGTCGGGATAAAGATACAAACGTCTGAGGACACGTACCAACTGACACAAGAACATCTTCCCTACTGCCAACAGACCTTTTAATGGAGCTATGTCGTCTTAAGTTGATCTTTCTCTACACCCTCGCTATGACTGTAAGACTGTGTGACTGTAACATTCTGCAGTTTCTCCTTTCCTTCTCTCAACAGGGTACGCTTTGTCTGAATACCGTGCAAGAAACAATACTTTTAACTGTATACTAATCCATGTAACAATAATAAATCAAATCAAAGTAGAGGCATTGGTGGGCTCTCTGAACTATAGTGCCTGCATGGAGGGACCAGGACAGGTTGTTGATGCTCTGGACACCTCGAAACTTGGAACTCTCGGTCATGGTTTCTTGTTGACTTCGAAGAGAGCTGCAGCATCAAAACTGAATCAAGAATGCAATAGGAAAAGCCCCAAAAAGTTAATTAGAACAGGAAGAGGCTCTAAAGGATCATAACATCCAACGGAAACTAGATGGGTTGAATAGTACATTTATGTAAATAACATCTGCTGTAATCCCTGTACTATAAACTAAAACGAAATTCTGCCTAACTACTTATTGACTCCAGAAATTGTAAAGTAATTACACCACTCAACAGCTTACAAAAGTGTTCCCATAGAATGTATCAGACTAGTGTTCCTTTCCAGGGAGAAAATGTGAGATTGCCAATGAAAAGCAGAGACAGATCCGAAACAATGATTTCCCCAATCAGTGCTGGGAGTATGTTCAGATCCTGAGATGTTCCTAGTGTTCAGCAGTTGCTGTAGCTAGGGATAGATATTATATTAATGGAATGGAGATATTGAGACCAAGAACTGGCCTGCTGTCAGTAGTTTCGTTTACTAATTAAGACAATAAATGATGTAACAGAATATTTCATTATATCCTTGAACTGCTCCCTGAACTTGGACTGAGTCACCCCATAAATAAATGTGTTTGTGCAGCAATTTAAATCCGACAGCATTACTGCAACTTTTGCAAATATATACAAAGAATCATTGTAATACTCAGGAGTAATGCCTGTGATGATGTTATATAAGAAGTTTCCAACATATAAAAGCCACAGAAGTATGAAGCTGCCGGATATGGTGAAGAGTAAAATCACAGACTTCCTCCTGCTCTCCATCTCTGGATCATTGCGATTCTCCTCCTTTTTCTGACCCCTTAATGCTTTACGGACTTGACTGGCCACTAAAATGTGTCTGACTGTCAGACTGTTGAGCAACAAAATTAAAGCATACGGGAGCAATGGGGTTAAAACTGTATTAAACCAGTTAAAGTCCACCCATCGGGGATCAGTAAAATAGCTTGATGTTACTTTACAGAACCAGGGAACGTTGTCAATGACCTCTTCAGGTTCAAACATGAAGTAGAGGGGAATGTCTTTTGCAGTGAGAAAAATAGATATTGCTGACAGAACCACAGCTGCAGTTTTCTCAGTGCAATATTTTGTTTTCAGCTTCTGGCAACAAATCGCCACAAAACGATCAAAAGAGAACGTGACCGTGAACCAGACAGAACAGTCTGTGGCTGCAAAGAGTAGGACAAATATTCCACTGCAGACATGTGTGATTTCCAGGAATGATTTCGGGAAATAATAAGGAATGATCTGCCACAGGATGACTGCAGTAACAATTGCCAGCAGATCCGCTGTTGCCATACCCACCAGGTAACGTGTGGTGCAGTTGGAGAGGCCGCACTTTCGCCGGGAAAGGATCACAATCGCAAGTAAATTAACTGTAAAAGAGAAAATGGAAAGGAGAGGGAAAATTGATGGTCAAACATCTTTGCATATGAAAGTTCGGTTCAAATCAGAGGGCAGAAGCCATTACAATGCAAAACTAACTTTAACCCAACTTATTCTCGCCCACTTTCAGATTTAAAGTAGATGAGGCAGAAATGGAAAACAAATCAACTTCAATATCTTAAGGCCGCCAGCAACCTTTGACTTCAGCTGTCTTATATGTAGAACTGGTTATGGTTCCTCGGCCCTGGTAATTGAGAAAACTGACAATAGGTGGAAGGGCAGCTTTAAGGAGAACGCTAATTACCTTGAGATGGATTGAAAGCTGGTTAGCATAGAGGAAGCAAAAGAGTTGCTTTTAATGGGCTTTTTCCTGATTTGCAGTCAGTGACTAGTGAGGTTCCGGAGGGATCTGTGTTAGGTGCCCAATTGTTCATATTATATATTAATGATTTGTAAGAGGGAACTGAATGTATTCTTTTCAAATTTGCAGATGATACAAAGTTGGGTGGGAGGGTGAGCTGTGAGGCGAATGCAGAGATGCTTCAATGTGATTTGGACAGGCTGAGTGTGTGGGCATCTGCATGGCATATGCGGTATAATGTGGATACATGTGAGGTTATTCACTTTGGAAGCAATAATAGGAAGACAGGTTATTGCTTGAATGAGTGCAAACTGAGAGCGTTGGATACTCAACGAGACCTTGAAGTCCCTGTGCATCAGTCGCTGAAAGTAAGCGTGCAAGTACAGCAGACAGTAAAGAAGACAAATGCTATGTTGGCATTCATAGTGAGAGGATTTGAGTATAGGGATAGGGATGTTTTGTTACAGGGCATTGGTGAAGCCACACCAGGAGTATTGAACAAAGAACAAAAAAACAAAGAAAATTACATCACAGGAACAGGCCCTTCAGTCCTCCAAGCCTGCACCGACCATGCTGCCCAACTGAACTAAAACCCCCTACCTTTCGGGGACCATATGCCTCCATTCCCATCCTATTCATGTATTTGTCCAGACGCCCCTTAAAACTCACTATTGTATTTTCTTCCACCACCTCCTCCGGCAGCGAGTTCCAGCAACCCACCACCCTCGTCTATCTCCTTTAAACCTTACCCCTTGCACCTTAAACCCTATGCCCCCTAGTAATTGACTCTTCCATTCTGGGAAAAAGCTTCTGATTCTGTCCATGCCCCTCATAACCTTGTAGACTTCTATCAGGTCTCCCCTCAACCTCCGTCGTTCCAGTGAGAACAAACTAATTTCTCCAACCTCTCCTCATAGCTAATGCCCTCCATACCAGGCAACATCCTGGTAAATCTTTTTTGTACCCCCTCCAAACTCTTCCACGTCCTTCTGGTAGTGTGGCGACCAGAATTGAAAACGATATTTCAAGTGCCTAACTAAGGTTCTATAAAGCTGCAACATGACTCGCCAATTTTTAAACTCAATGCCCTGGCCAAGGATGGCAAGCATGCCGTATGCCTTCTTGGCTACCTTCTCCACCTGCGTTGCCAATTTCACTTTGTATCTATACACCCAGATCCCTCTGCCTATCAATACTCTTCAGGGTTCTGCCATTTACTATATATTTCCTATCTTTATTCGATCTTCCAAAATACATTACCTCACATTTGTCCGGTTTAAACTCTATCTGCCATCTCTCCGCCCAAGCCTCCAACCTATCTATATCCTGCTGTACCCCCTGATGGTCCACATCACTATCCGCAAATCCACCAAACTTTGTGTCACCCGCAAACTTACTAATCAAAACAGTTACATTTTCCTCCAAATCATTCATATATATTATGAACAGCAAATATCCCAGCACTGATCCCTGAGGAATGCCACTTGTCACAACCCTCCATTCAGAAATATACCCTTCCACTGTTACCCTCTGTCTTCTATGACCGAGCCAGTTCTGTATCCACGATTGTTCTATCAGTGCAACTGCAGACCCAAATCTCCCACACGCTGTGCAATGCAGAGGTCACAATCGTGAATATTATTAAAACCTCAGGGGGCTAGGCCTATTAACGCCAAAGAGCCTGAAATCGGGGGGATGAGCAGGGACCCGAGCATGCAGACATTGCTGGGAGATCGCTGAATAGACCTTCCAGCATCCAGATCACTGCCATCCAACCAGCACAGAAATCGCTAGCCTCATTGCTGGCCCCCACATCTCCCCCGCAGGCATTGCTGTCTCGGTCCCCCTTACAGGCATCGCTGCCCACCCTCCCGCATAAAGACATCGCTGACTCCCCTTCTCCCATACAGAGATCGTTGCCCTTCTCCCCCCACATACAGGCATGGCTGCCGACTCACCTCATGCCCCTATTGATCCACATAATGCGGGTACCGCATCCCTCCATCCCTTGAACATACTGACCCCACTGCTGACCTGCAGAGAACTTGCGTTGTGCTGACATGCACAATCCCAGCGTGTGAGTTTTCCCACTCTTGAATGGGAGCTTTGAGTATTGCACCGCCCTGGACACAGCAGCTTATTGATTAGGAGCCTTGAGTATTGCACCTCCACCCCTCCCAAACAGAGCAGCCTATTGAATGGCAGCCAATCAGCACCCCTAGGGATGCATTACACTCAATTGAAAGCAGCCTTCAAAATTTCGAACAAGGCTTCGTTGCCAACTGGCCCTTGACTGGCCACAGTCACTGCACCTACACTCCCCGAAGAAGCCAGAGGTGTATACACGGTGCAGGAATGGACACACAGCCAGTCACATCATAAAGATATCTGCGCACAAACCAGCATCAAGATTCACAGAGGCCGACCAGGAGCATCTGTTCGATGCCATGGAGGAGAGGCGTGACCAGATCTTCACCAGCCAGGGCCCTCACCCAACGGGTGCATCTGCCACAGCATTGTGGGAGGAGGTGGCAAAAGCGGTGAATGCCCGGAGCCTGACACCGCACTTTGGGCAGCATTGTCTGAAAAAAATGTACGATCTTGTTCGAGCCGCAAGGGTGACTAAGCATCCCACTTGGAACCTCGCCCATGCTTGGCACAGATCTCAAAACATGCTTAGGCACCTGAAGGGCATGCAAAAAGTTACTCTTTCCCCAGGAACAGAATCTAACCCCTTACCCTTAACCCATGAATAAGCACCCTTCAGTGGTGACCGCTTTCCCTGAAACTGCCAGCACAACGCCCAAGACACAGGTGTGCATTGTACATCATGCCGTGCAATATACTAATGCTTACTATCCACCTTGTGTTCCTGCAGGAAATGAACATTCACAGCTTACGTGAGACTACATGGACTGGTGGTGGTGTGCCTGACCTGCAGCAGCTAACCAGCATCGAAGAGCGTGCCATGGAGTTGGCAGGGGGTGATGTAGCATCCCGAATGGTCACGGACAGCCAGGTCGGCGCCAGGCATTCAAGTAAGCAGAAGCAGAAGCGTACTCTCAACCTAGGTCCTCCTCGAAGTAAGTGCGATGCAGCACATAATGTTTTACCTTTCTTCCCCTCATGTGTGTTCTTTATTGCAGCTCTGGATCCAGAGAAACCCGGCCCGTTGGGTGTTGGTGCTGCCCCTGCTGCTCTGGAACAAACTGCCCACGACCCCCTGGATGACAACTCAGAGGGGCGCACTGAGGAATCCTCCGAGGGCAGCACGACTGAAGCGGCACCTGTCGTGGTGGGATTCAAATACAGGTCCCCAGAACATCAGCTGAGTTTCTGGATCAATAGTCTCGCGGTCATTTCCTCGACATCAAATGGTATAATGGTATAAAATAACAGAGATAATTCAGGATCTTTAACCTAATGTCATTTTATCAGCAATTGAGTGGCAGGATACCGCTGACCACCAGATCAGCATTTAATATTGCCAATCACAGAGTAAAACCAGAGACCAGCTCTCACAAAGATATATACAATTTCAATGTTCACCATCACTTACCAGGGACACCGATGACAGCAATAATCGTGTAGTATATTTTCCTGATACTGTGAAATGTTTCCATGCTTTGATAGGATCTGTCCCTCTGCAGACAATCTCTCTCAATTGAACACTGAGCTAATACATTCTCAGAGCCTTTAGTTTATACCCTCTGTGATCTCCCTGGGACATTGAAATTGCAACATCGCTCAAAGTAGATTATTTGAAAAAAAGCACACAGATTATGACAGTCCAGTTAACTCCCTGTTGTGATGGGATACAATGAGAATGGAGACAATATTGCAAAGCCGCAGAGACTGAGCAGCTAATTAACCAGTCAACGTTGGAAGCTATATTCACTCAGCAATTGTGTTGATCTTTCAAACAGCTATCAGTCCATCTGCAAAATCAAGACTAAGTTCAGTGACCAACTCGATTCCAAACTTGACCTGCTCCTTCAGGGCTGCTCTAGTGCATTCTAGAATGTGGCCTCACTTTTTAATCAAAGCCATTCATTTAAATTAAGCAAGTGGGGACATGTGTCTATGGAATCTCAAACTGATTTAACCCTTGAAACCTACAGGTCCTCCGAAAAACAGTCATAGATTCATAGAAGTTTACAGCATGGAAACAGGCCCTTCGGCCCAATTTGTTCATGCCACCCCTTTTTTTTAAACCACTAAGCTAGTCCCAATTACCAGCATTTGGCCCATCTCCCTCTATACCATCTTATCCATGTAACTGTCGACATGATTTTTAAAAGACAAAATTGTACCCGCTTCTATTACTACCTCTGGCAGCTTGTTCCACACCCTTTGTGTGAAGAAAGTGTCCCTCTGAACCCTTTTGTATCTCTCTCTCCTCACCTTAACCCTCTGGTCCCAGTATTAGACTCCACTAACTTTGGGAAAAAATGTTGACTTTCCAGCTAATCTATGCCAGCTATTATTTTATAGACTTCTAAAAGATCACCCTTCAGCCTCCGACGCTCCAGAGCAAAAAGTCCCAATCTACCCAGCCTCTTCTTATAACTCAAACCATCAAGTCACGGTCTTCAATAGTTATTGGAACTCATGCAGTCTCTTGAACGTATGAATACCTCAAAGTAACACCGAGTTTCAAACTAATACAAGCCCTCCAGCTACTTTTTTAATACTTTCATCAGACAGGAGCGTCACTGTTCAGGCCAATATTTCTCACTTTGAGAGCATTTTGTTCTGATTCTGTGTGGTGGAGGTAAACCTGCTAAGGAGGGGATTTCCATGCTTCCAATACAGCAACAGTAAAGGGACAATAATTCAATCCTTTTAGGTGGTGGATTTGGAACCAACCTCGCAGTTCAGGAATAGACACGTTTTGAAGGTACTTTTATAGAAAGTTTGGAAATTCTCTGCAGTGCGTCGTGTATACACTAAACATAAAGGGGGTGATTCTCCCATTCCAACCCACTAATTTTTTGGTTGGTTCGGTCGGGAGATGCACATGTGCGGCGATTAGTGGGTTTGCGCCTGTGTTCCTGACGCCTGTATGCCCCCCACTGCCGGAAATCCGGTGCAGTTGGGACCACGCAAGAAACCGGCAGGAACACCAGGTAAGTCATTTTAATCTATTTCCGATGTTATTAAAATGCCATTATCGGGCCCAACACTGAATTGTCGGTCGCATCTCCCCCCGCCAGTACAAATTCACTCTGCGGGGGTTTCGAGTAGCTCCTCACTTTCGGGGAACTAGCGGGAGACCCTGCTGGAGGGAGCAGGGCAATTGTGGCCCCCCAGTGTATCAGGCGACGGGGGCTGGTGCCCCCTGGGCATGGGCACCCTGGCACTGCCAAGCGGCAAAGTGCCCAAGCACACTTGGCACATTTGCACTGCCCACTGGGCATTGCGCAGTGCCAAAGTGGCGCGGCATATTGGGGCGGGGCTTAGGGGGTGGGGACAACTGGGGCGTAGCCTACTGGGGGCGGGTTTGAGGAGGTGACTGTTGGAAGTGTGGAGTCCCGCTGCCAGTCTGCTTTGGGATCCAGTCAGGGCGGCCTGGGGGGGTCTCCCAGGGGCGTCCGCCTCCCGTGTGGGAGGCTCTATCGGGGTGGGGTGGGGCGGGGCCTGCCTCCCTGGGAGGGGTCTGCTGGGGTGGGGGAGTGATCATAACTGCTTGGGTTGTGGGCTGGAAATCGGGGTGCTCACGGACGGGGGAGGGCTTGGACCTGGCCCGGGAAGGGTCATGGTGGCTGCGATCGGGCCTTGGGGGGAGCACGCTGCCACTCTGCATTGCGATCGGTCTGGGCTGGAGGTGTCTGCAGGGGCATGTTTGCCATGGTGGGAGTTGGGTGGAGGAATTACCACTGCTGGTGGAGGGTGGGCTTGACATCGGCGCGCTCCGGGACAGTGGGGGGGGGGGGGGGAGGGAGGTGGAGGGGGGATCGGGGCTTGCCCCGCAATTGTCATGGGGCCGCGATCAGTCCGGGATGAAGTGGGGGTGTTGGAGGAGCAGCACAGTGGTACTCCCGGGCTGAACAGCGATTAAGCTGACCAGCAAATGTCGAGACTGACAGATCGGGGCCACCGCGCATGTGCAGAATTCCAGAGCTGTCAGCCTCTAACTCTAATAGGCTCCCGCCCACCACCCCCCACCTCCAAAGGTTTTTCATGATATTCACGACTGTGACCTCTGCATTGCATAGAGTGTGGATATTCGGGACTGAAGAAACCTGCATGATCTAGACCAATTCAGCACTTTCAGGAGAATCACCCCCAACAGTCGTGATTTACCCATTTTTCCCGCAAAATGAGCAATTTGAGCTTTTTTTGGGAGACTCGCCCCCAAAGAGTGGCTGCCTTGTGTTTGAAACATGGTTGCAATGAGGGCAATAGCAGACTGGCCTAAATGGAACCCAGACTGAGCTTCAGTCAGCAGGCTTTTGCCACTTGATAGAACTACTGATGACATCTTTAACCACTTTGCTGATGATCAGGAACAAAAGTATGGAGTGATAATTGCCAGATTGTATTTGCCCTGCTTGTTGTCAACAGGATATACTTGGACAATTTTCCATATTGTTGTGTAGATGCCAGTGTTCGCGATGTGCTGGGACAGCATGGCAAGGAACACAACTCGTTCTGGAAGCTTCATCAAGTGCTACTGCCGGGTTGTTATCAGGAACTCTAGTCCATGCAACTTCAGGTTTCCAACTACCATTTCTTGTGACCACATAGAGTGAATCGAATTGGCTAACTACCTGCAGCTGGAACGTTGGGCACGACAGGAAGAGGAAGATGTCAAAATGCGTCATCCACTTCTGTTGAAGTTGATTACTAACCCTTCAGCCATACCTTCTGTACTGACATGTGACATTGACCATTTATTGACGATGAGGATATCCTCCTTCCATTCAGTGTTTAATTACCAATTCAATTTAAAACTGGATCTGACAGGACTGCAAAGCTCTCAGCTGATCCCATCTCAGTGGGATCACGTTGTTCTCTCCACTGCACTGTGTGTCGACTATGTATAATGCACGTAATCCGGCATTATAACTTCATCAGGTTGTCACTCATTTTTTAGTATTCCTAATGCTTGCTCCTGACTTGCTCTCTTGCACTCATCTTTGAGCAAGGGCTAAACCCAAGTCTTATTAGGAGGGAGTGAGGGAAGTGCTGGACTATGAGATTCCACTGCTGCTACTGATCCAGGGCACCCGATGACTACCCAGTCTTGAGCTATCTGATCTCGTGCAGCGTGCGTTGTACGATGGAAAGTGTTATCAGTGTGAAGCTGTGAATTCCTGTCCGCAGTGTTTGTACAGTGCTCACTCCCAACGACACTGTCCTGGATAGATGCATCAGTGCCATCAAGTAGGGTGAAATTGAGGTAAAGGTCGACTGGTATAATTGTTGGACTATCCAGAAACTGAACTTGTTCTGGGGGTCTGGGTTCGAATCACACCATGACATGTGGTGGATATATATATATATATATATTTGGAATTAGGCATCTACTGATGACCATGAAACCATTGCTGATTGTTGGAAAACCCATCTGGTTCACTAATGACCTTGAGGAAAGGAAATCTGCCGTTCTTTCCTGATCTGGACGAAATGTAACTCCAGAGCCACAGCAATGTGGTTGGCTCTCAACTGCCCTCAGAATAAGGGCAAAGAAGTGTGGGCAATAAATGCTGGCCAGCCAGCAATGCCCATATCCCATGAATGAATAATTAAAAATAGTTTTTTTTCACTTCTAGTACCATAACCTGTATAATCAGATAATCTGTACAATGCAGAAAGAACCCATCAAGACAATGCAGTGTGCACGAACTCTCCAAAAGAGCATCACATAGTGCAGAAAAAGCCTTCAGGCCCATCGAGTCTGCACCGACATAAACTACCACAAACGTTATGCTAATCCCATTTTTGTAGTTGATTAGTTGATCTTTCAAGTTCCACCCCCATCTGTCCCACTAACCTTTGATTCCAAAGCCGAGCAATAATCTAACGACTACTGCCTTAAAAATATTCGCTGATCCCACATGCACCTCTTTCTGAGACAGGGCGGAATTTTACCACCTCATGGCTCCCGCTTTGAGGTGGGAGAAAAGTCCTAGAATCGGGTGTGATCCGACGATTGGGAATAGTGCCCATTTTCGTGCCCATTCCCATTTCACCACAAAATATCGACGCGACTGGGACCCGGCCCAAAACAGATGAAATGTCAATTTGATTTTTTTTTGCATTGATCAAATTGTCATTAGTAAACTTCAGTCCCAAATTTCCATGCTCACCTGCCTTAACCATCTCATTCGCTGCAGCTGGATTGGTCAGGAAAACACCTCAAGTATAAAAGTCGGTTTCAGGCTTGATCAGAAACGGTCAGCAAGGAGGTAAGTCACTGCTTTCAGATTGCTCGATGCTGCTGGGCCTGGAGGTCTGGAGTGCATCTACTTCAATGCAAGGAGCGCAGCAGGTTAGACAGACGAACTTAGGGCCTCAATGCTTACGAGGAATTTGGATGTGGTTGTGGTGAAAGAGACTTGGTTGAAAGGGACAGGACTGGCAACTGAATATTCAAGTGTTTCAGGCAAGAGAGAGGAGGGGCCAAAATAAGTGGGGGAGTAGCAGTATTAGTTAGAGAGCATATTACAGTGGTGCAGAGGGAGGACAATTCAGAGGGGTCGTGTAGCGAGTCACTGTGGGTGGAGCTCAGAAACAGGAAGGGCGCAGTCACTATGTTGGGAGTATACTACAGGCCCCCCAACAGCCCAAGGGAAGTGGAAGAACGGATATGTCAGGAGGTAATGGATAGTTGCAGGAAAAATAGGGTTGTTGTAGTGGGAGGCTTCAATTTGCCTGGTCGAGACTAGAAATCGCGTAAGGCTGGGAGTCTGAATGGGGAGGCATTTGTAAAATGCGTACATTAAGGTTCTTTGGAACAATATGCAGATAGCCCGACGAGAGAGGGGGCTATACTGGACCTAGTACTGGGGAATGAGCCCGGTCAGTTCTTCAAAGTTTTGGTAGGGGAACATGTGGCAAATAGTGATCACAATTCTGTTAGTTTTAGGATAGTGATGGAAAAGGACGAGTGGTGTCCCAAGGGTAAGGTGTTGGATTGGGGGAAGGCTAACTTTAGTGGGATTAGGCAGAAATTGGCAGCTGTTGATTGGGAGAGGCTGTTTGAGGGTAACTCCACATCTGGCGTGTGGGAGACTTTTAAGGAACAGTTGTTAGGGCTGCAGGATAGGCATGTGCCTGTAAAAAAGAAGGATAGGAAGGGTAGGATTCGAGAACCGTGGATAACCAGGGAAATTGAGGGATTGGTCAAAAAGAAAAGAGAGGCATACGTGCAGGCAGGTCCAGGCAGCTAAAAACGGAGGGAGCTCCGGAGGAGTACCAAGAAAGTAGGAAAGAACTCAAACGAGGAATTAGAAGGGCAAAAAGGGGTCACGAAATGTCCTTGGCAGACATGATTAAGGAGAATCCCAAGGCATTTTATTCATACGTTAGGAACAAAAGGGTTGCCAGGGAAAAAAATCGGACCTCTCAGGGGCAAAAGTGGGGAATTATGCTTGGAGCCCAAAGAAGTAGGGGAGATCCTAAATGAATACTTTGCGTCGGTATTCACAAAGGAGAGAGATGTGTTGATTGGGAGTGTCTCAGAAGGGAGTGTTGACCCGTGAGAGAAAATCTCCTATACAAGGGAGGAAGTGCTAGATTTTTTAGGGAATATAAAGACTGACAAATACCCAGGGCCTGATAGAATCTATCCAAGGCTGCTCAGGGAGACGAGAGATGAAATCGCTGGGCCTCTGGCACAAATCTTTGTCTCGTCACTGGACACAGCTGAGGTCCCAGAGGATTGGAGGATAGTTAATGTGGTCCCGTTATTTAAGAAGGGTAGGAAGGATAACCCGGGAAATTATAGGTCGGTGAGCTTGACGTCCGTGGTAGGGAGGTTGTTGGAGAGGATTCATAGAGATAGGATGTATGCGCATTTAGAAAGGAATAAACTCATTAACGATAGTCAGCATGGTTTTGTGAGAGGGAGGTCATGCCTCACTAACCTGGTGGAGTTTTTTGAAGAAGTGACTAGAATGGTTGACGAGGAAAGGGCCGTGGATGTTGTCCATATGGACTTTAGTAAAGCGTTTGACAAAGTCCCTCATGGTTGGTTGGTGCAAAAGGTTGGACCTCATGTGATAAAGGGGGAGGTGGCTAGATGGGTGGAGAACTGGCTTGGTCACAGAAGACAGAGGGTGATAGTGGAAGGGTCTTTTTCCGGCTGGATGCCTGTGACGAGTGGTGTTCCACAGGGCTCTGTATTGGGACCTCTCCTGTTTGTGATTTATATAAACGATCTGGAAGAAGGTGTAACTGGGGTGATCAGTAAGTTTGCGGACGACAGGAAAATGGCTGGACTTGCAGATAGTGAGGAACATTGTCAGAGGCTCCCGAAGGATATAGATAGGCTGGAAATTTGGGCAAGGAAAAGGCAGATGGAGTTCAATCCAGATGAATGCGAAGTGATGCATTTTGGTAGAACTAACGTAGGGGGAGCTAAATGATAAATGGCAGAACCATAAAGACTGTAGATACGCAGAGGGACCTGGGTGTGCAAGTCGACAGATCCTTGAAGGTGACGTCACAGGTGGAGAAGGTAGTGAATAAGGCATATGGCATGCTTGCCTTTATAGGACGGGGCATAGAGTATAAAAGTTGGGGTCTGATGTTGCAGTTGTGTATAATGCTGGTTCAGCCGCATTTGGAATACTGCACCCAGGTCTGGTCGCCCCAGTACCAGAAGGACGTGGAGGCTTTAGAGAAAGTGAGAGGAGGTTTACCAGGATGTTGCCTGGTATGGAAGGGCTTAGTTATGAGGAGAGATTGGGTAAACTGGGGTTGTTCTCACTGGAAAGACGGAGGATGAGGGGTGACCTAATGGAGGTGTATAAAATTATGAAAGGCATAGATAGGGTGAACGGTGGGAAGCTTTTTCCCAGGTTGGTGGTGACGTTCACGAGGAGTCATAGGTTCAAGGTGAGGGGGGCGGAGGGGGGGTTTGGGGAGGTTTAACACGGATATGAGAAGGACGTATTTTACACAGAGGGTGGTGGGGGCCTGGAATGCGCTGCCGGGCAAGGTGGTGGAGGCGGACACACTGGGAACGTTTAAGACTTATCTAGATAGCCACATGAACGGTGTGGGAATGGAGGGATGCAAAAGAATGGTCTAGTTTGGACCAGGAAGCGGCGCGGGCTTGGAGGGCTGAAGGGCCTGTTCCTGTGCTGTATTGTTCTTTGTTCCTTGTTTAGTGCGAACGGACAGAGACAAGGGAGCATGGAATCCCTTGACAGTTTCGGGAAACTATATTACATGATTCTTGCTGTCATTGGTGTTCCTGGTGCATCGCTATGAGAAGTGCACTTCAGTAAATATGTGCACGTGAGCTGGTCTCTGGTTTTACACTGTGCCTCATATCATTACATCTGATTTACTGGTCACCATCGTACAGATATCAGTGTTGCCATTTCATTAAATGCGTACATGAATCTGCAGGTATTTCTCAGCAGCAAAGTATTACTGAGAGTATTTGTCACTGCAGAATTGAGTGTGGGGCAGTAACTGGAGCAGTGCAAGCTGATTCATTTTTTGTATCATTGTTTGAGGTGACTGATCTTTCTCTTCACTCCATGGATCTACCTTCATAGTTATCAATGTAACCAATGGTAACACAGAATACTTTTCCAGTTGTTTTATTATATGTTTCCAGTGAAATGGATTAATATTGCTCTATCTACTTCAACTTACACGAAGAGAAACAGATCTCCGCTAATTAACAGCAGATAACCAATGGATAACACGTTTAATGCATTCCAACAGTTTGCACAATGTATTGCTGTTACAGTGACTGTGTAGAGTTTGCACGTTCTCCCCATTTTTGTGTGCACTTCCACAGGGTGCTCCAGTTTTCATCATATTTGATTTATTATTGTCAGATGTATTGGGATGCAATGAAGTACTGTTTCTTGCATGTTATATAGACAAAATATACCATTCATAGAGTACATAGGGGAGAAAGAAAGGAGTGGGTGTGGAATATATTCTTATAGTCACAGCTGGGATGTAGAAAAATATTAGCTTAATATCTGGTAGGTCCATTCAAAAGTCTGATTTTATGGCTTGGTGACGCTAAATTGCCCCTTAGTGTCCAAAGATGTGCGAGTCAGATGAATTGGCCATTGAGAATAGGGTTACGGGGAAAGGGCGGCATGGTAAGGAGTTTAAGATGTTTCTTCAGGTAGTCGGTATCGACTCAATGGGCCGAATGTTCTCCTGCACTGGCGGGATTCTGTGGTTCTAATAAGTTTGGTTGCTGGAAAACATTGCATGCTAATCATTTTAGTGCCGAATCAAGTTTTTTTTCCAATAATGTTCCACAGTTACGAGTGTTGTATTTGATTTTCTGTCTATTGCATCGATCTGAGGGTATCCATGCCCCTAATGGATTAATTTGACGGACCAGTAATTATCTATTTCAGACATGCACCAACATCAATCTCCACCCTTAACTCAATGAGGCGTTTTCTCTCAGGATGAACATAAATATAGACCTTCATAACACAGATGTCAGTCTCATGACAGTAAGCATTAACACTATTAAAGTGTTAATAATTCGATGAATAAAGCACTTCTTATAAGTTAGTCACTTCGATATCTGCAGTATTATTAGAGAAGTGTTGAATTATCAATTAACAATCCAGTTACATAGCACAACATTGCATTTGCAGCACTGGAACTGTCTGCCCATTTGGCTTCTGTCATTATTTATGACCCACAAGATGGGACGAATGGCTCTTAAACCCTCTTAATCTAAGCTGATTAGTATTTGCTTCCCGACTTGTCTATCTCCTTTTCAAGGGAATTGTTGTTCACCAATCTTTACTGTGCACTGAGTGCCCCAACTCTCTTGGTCAGATTTCCTTCCATACTACTTCCTGGACTTTCTCCATGCCCTTTTTTCCCTGTTTCTCAGTCTCGGATGCATATTTGCAGATGATGACGTTTTTCTCATCGAGGACATTCACCAGACCATCCTTTGCTTTTCACCATCTCCCGGACAATTCCACCGCCAAACTCATCATCCTCTCCTCTCCCACCATCGCGGTCAACAACATACTGCTCTGCTCTTCCATCACGCCCTCGAACCACTCTCCCAATCACCGCATTATCCAAACAAACGAGATGACTCGCCTAACATTTCACCTTCTTAGTTCTCAAAATGCATGCACATGAAACAGCAATTTACTTGTGCTCCTTTCTCTCTGGCAACTGTATTCCCTGCTCATGTTGCATTCCCTTTCACATGAGAAACACCAAACGCAGCTTTAGTCATTGCATTGATGGACATTCCCATCCAGTCCTCAAGTGTGACCCTGAGTTTCTGGGTAAATTGTGCACGCTTCTCAGTCTCTTATGCTTGATTTGATTTGATCCGATTTATTATTGCCACATATATTAGTATGCAGTGGAAAGTATTGTTTCTTGCGTACTATACAGGCAAAGCATACAATCATAGAGCACATAGATGAGAAAGAAAAGAGATGGTGCAGAATGTAGTGTTACAGTCATATCTTGGGAGTCGAGGTAGACCAACTTAATACGACGTGGGTCCATTCAAATGTTTGATGGCAGCAGGAAAGAAACTGATCCGAAGTCGGTTGGTACATGACCTCAGGCATTTGTATCTTTTTCCTGACGGAAGAAGATGGAAGAGATTACGTCCAGGGTGCATGGATTTGATTTCGCTGCCTGCCTTTTGGCAGATGGCGTCAATGGATGGGAGACTGGGTTGCGTTTGTAGACTATGGTTGGGAAAGCATCTGGTCCATTAATGGCCATTGCAGGAAGAAATCTTATATCTTTAATTGGTTGGGCCTACACATGACTGCGGAATCGCAGCAATGTTCTTGAATCTTAAAGTGCTCTCGAAAGCTGCCTATCAAAGCACCAAGTTCAAGGGCAATTAGGGATGGGTGAAAAATTTTGACTCAGCCAACGAAGCTCACATCCCATGAATGAATAAAAATAGATAGACTTGAGCATTAATGCGCTGGGATAAACCATTAAGGGTGGGGGCTGTTTCAATGTATGAGGCCTGGGGACCATGGCCACGTATACCTGTGGAACTGATTGTATCACTGCCAGCCAGCCTAATTAAAATGTTGAATAGTTTGGGATGTTTCACCCCCATCACCAATATAACCAAAAGTGGATGGCATCAGCTCGTTAACGTAATTATTAGCATCTTAACACCAGGTTCGTCTCCCAACCCCAACCTCATACTCCACCTTCTATCTTTATTTCTCTTGTTGTATCGGGTATGGAGTCAGATCAGTAACGTTGTCCGACTGTCTCTTGCAGGGAATCTCGTGGCGATGTCTATCCTCTCCCGGCAAAAATGCGGCCTCCCCATCTGTACCACTTGCTACCTGATTGCCGTGGCTACCTGATCTACTGGTCATTATCACTGCAGTCATACTGTACTGTGACAAAAACGATTGACGAGGGAAGGGCCGTGGATGTCGTCTATTTGGATTTTAATAAAGCGTTTGACAAGGTCCCTTGAGATAGGCTGGTGCAAAAGGTTAAATCTCACAGGATAAAAGGTGAGCTAGCTAGATGGGTGGAGAACTGGCTTAGCCATAGAAGACAGAGGGTAGCAGTGGAGGGGTCTTTTTCCAGTTAGTGGTCTGTGACTAGCAGGCCTCTGTACTGGGACCTCTGCTGTTTATGATATATGTAAATGATTTGGAGGAAGATGTAACTGGTGTGATCAGTAGGTTTGCGGACTACACGAAGATTGCTGGAGTTCCGGATAGTGATGAACATTGTCAGAGAATGCAGCAGGAGAAATGGCAGATGGAATTTAATCCAGATAAATGCGAAGTGATGCATTTCGGTAGATCTAATGTAAGGGGGAGCTATACAATAAATGGCAGAACCATCAGGAGTATACACACACAGAGAGACCTGGGTGTACAATTCCACAGATCCTTAAAGGTGGCAGCACAGGTGGAGAGGATGGTGAAGAAGGCATATGGCATGCTTGCCTTTATTGGACGGGGCATAGAGTATAAAAGTTGGCAGATGATGTTGTAGCTGTATAGAACGATGGTTAGGCCATATTTGGAATACTGCATCCAGTTCTGGTCGCCACACTACCAGAAGGACGTGGAGGCTTTGGAGAGAGTACAGAGAAGGTTTACAAGGATGTTGCCTGGTATGGAGGGTCTTAGCTATGAGGAGAGATTGGGTAAACTGGGATTGTTCTCCCTGGAATGACGGAGGATGAGGGGCGACCTAAGAGAGGTGTATAAAATTATGAAGGGCATAGATAGAGTAAACAGTGGGGAGCTTTTTCCCAGGTCGGAGGTGACGAACACAAGGGATCCCGGGTTCAAGCTGAGGGGGGCAAGGTTCAACACAGATTTGAGGGGGACGTATTTTACACAGAGGGTGGTGGGGGCCTGCAATGCACTGCCAAGCAAGGTGACTGAGGCGGACACGCTGGGATCGTTTAACACTTATTTAGATAACCACATGAACAGACTGGGAATAGAGGTATACAAAAGAATGGTTTGGTGGGCACATGAGCGGCGCGGGCTTGGAGGACCGAAGGGCCTATTCCTGTGCTGTATTGTTCTTTGTTCTTTGTTTTTTGTACTGGATTGGTTCTTATTATTTCGCAGCATCTTTCCTGGAAATCACCCCCGTGTGTCGTATTACCTTTATCCTGTTTCATATGGTTGCCGAGTGTTCTGCCTGGTTCACTGTTATGATCTCATTTGATCGATTTGTGGTCATTTTTTGTCAGAAGTTGAGGATAAAATACTGCTCTGAGGAAACTGTAGCCGTGGTTCTATCAACAACTTGCATTCTGCTCTGTTCAAAAGATATTCCCATGTACATTAGATTTGAACGTGGAGAGGTAATCAACAATGTTTCCTGGTTTTGCATTGAAAAACCAAGTTATTATACTGACACTGGATTGGTGGCATGTGGTTATCATAGAATCCCTACAGCACAGAAAGAGGCCATTTGGCCCATCGAGTCTGCACCAACCACAATCCCACCCAGGCTCTACCCCCATATCCCTACATATTTACCCGCTTATCCCTCGATCCTACGCATCTCAGGACACTAAGGGGCAATTTTAGCATGGCCAATCAACCTAACCCGCACATCTTTGGACTGTGGGAGGAAACCAGAGCACCCGGAAAAAAACCCATGCACACGTGGAGAATGTGCAAACTCCACACAGACAGTGACCCAAGCCGGGAATCGAATACAGGTCCCTGGAGGTGTGAAGCAGCAGTGCTAACCATTGTGCTATCGTGCCGCCCAAACGTTGGTTTGATAAAATCTTAAACCTATTGATCCCGTATGTTTCAGCTCTGTTGCTCAACGCTCTGCAAGTCAGGTACATTCTCGTGACCAGTCGAGTCAGTAAGGGACTGAGGAGTCAGAACAAGAGAGAGAATGGCAGCGACCCAGAGATAGAGAGCAGGAGGAAGTCAATGATAATACTCTCCAGCATATCTGGCAGCTTCATACTTTTGTGGTTATTTGATGTTGTCTAATTCTCACATTATATTATCACAGGAATTAACCATGTGTATTCCAGCAATCTGCCATACTTCCTTGCAGATGTTGGAGTCATGACTCTGAATTTAAATTGCTGTACAAATGCATTTATTCATTGGGTGACTCGTCCCAAGTTTAGGGAGCAGTTCAAGAGTGTGGAAATATCCATTTACATCCATTATTCAATAACGTAATGAACAAAACAATTGAAAGCAAACCAGAGGCGAGCAATCGTGCTTACATTTTATGATTAGAACATTTATCCCGAGTATTCAGTCAACTGAATGATATCAGGAATCACTGAGAATATAAAAATACCTGCAGTGGGGGTGCTGGTACTGGTCATGGTGGAGGGAGCGATATTGGTATTTGGACATGGATGATGGGCAGGAAGATCGTTACAAGGCTCCCTCCAGGACGTGATGGGGAAAAGCAGCCATAGAGCGAGATGTTCGAGCCCTTGACGTTGGTGAGATCCTCCAGTCCCGGCAATGTAAATGGGCAGTTAAAGGAATCGCCAGGTCATGCTTTCTCCACCTCCACTCAGCTACTCATACCTGCTCAGATAGAAAAAAATATTTGTTTACATACTGAATGCTGCGAATGCCAAACATATTATATATATTGGCCTGAATTTTGATGTTTGGAGATATTTGATTCAGCCTGTATTCCACGCACCCCCTCAATCCCGCCCCCTGCTCCCCCCCCCCCCCCCCGCTACTCCCCCAGCCCCATACTCCACCTTCTATTTCTATTGTTGTTTTCCAATCACTGCATTGGGGATGGAGGAGTGGGTTCCTGTCTTTATGAGCCCTGCTGAGTGGACCATACATGGAGAGGCGAGCTTGGGTAAGCTGGTGGCGTTGGCGTCAAACTATCTGCGAACCATGGCATCACAACTTAGTGGTGATTACTGGACAGGAATGAATCACTTCCTGCATTCAATGTCAGTTGATATGTGATATTGCAGAGGGATTTATCACTTCATGGTTCGTCCAATCTTCCTTGAAATCCGCCAAAGTGCACCATAGCTGCTGCAGGGTCAATTCTGTGTGGAATAGCATCTTCAGAGGATTGTATCCATATTCCCATTTTATGGTTCCATCTTCTGTAAATCTGTAACTTCCACCCACTTTGACCGGTGAGATTTTAAGTATGTAAGGTAAGTAGGGGGGATGATTTGGCTGAATAGGGGGACATCAGGAATGGGGGTTGGTGGAGGCTCGTCAAGCAATTTAGGGAGTTGTGTGTTCACATGCTTGGGTAGTTAGAGGGTGCAGGGAGATGGGATATTGTGGGAGTCAGATGGTCAGGGTCTCATGTAGACGACACAGAGATATGGGATCGTCAGTGGGATTAGGAGTCACATTGTCACTTGGGGGTGGGGTAATTGTGTCACCATTGCTATATAGAATTGGATGTGGTAGTGATTATTCTAATATTTCCTGGGTAACTATTCTGCTAATAAAATTTGAACCATCTGAAGACTCCGATTCAAAATGGTGATTGGGATGTTTCCAGATGTGGGCTAATTGAAGAACGGGAGTTTAAAAGTACTGCGCATTTCATGGGCCACTCTTGGGTGTTGATCCAGAAGGAACTCTTCCAGTGGAGACAATAAAAATATAACAATATTCACTCCAATTTATAAATCAAAGGAATGGGCTGATGAAGTAACTTCATTACTCGAAACTTGAGGCCTAACCCTGGGCCATTCCAAGCAATCGAACAATTCCCAACAGGGTCTTAGTTATATTGAATCAGCTGGTCAGCTGATCATCACATCATTCGGTCATTGCTTACATGGTTTACTGGGTCAGCGGACCCTTACAATTTGTTATCACAGGTCACATTACAACAGATACAATGTTATTATTACGGGTTACATTCTGACATTGGGGAAGTTAGAGGAGGGGAGGGGGCATTCCGATCCCACAGCACACGTTTTGGTGTATTTGAAGAGTATAATCCTCCTGCAAATTGAGGTTCAGTGCTATCCTGTTCCTCAGTGATGGGGTGAGCACAGTACATCAGCGCAAAGGATAAGCATGAAGGATTTGCAACCATCGTCACCCAGATCTGCCTCATGGACAATCCATTTCGACTTCACCGAGGAAACCTCAGCATTGCAGGTGTCAGTCTTTGGCCAACTGAATTCATGAAAGTATGTCAGCCAAGATACTGAAGGTACTGGATGGTACAAACCCTCTGGCCTGGCTACATCGCCGCAATAGAATGAAGACTGCTGCTCCAGAACGAACTCCTCGCCCCAGTCAATCAGTTATACTGCAGGTACAATGTTGGCAAACAGCAGGTGAGATGGGAATTGCCTATTATTGTCCTGTCCATGGAAAGCTGGACAGGTTGAACCTGATCAACTTATTGATATGTTCTCTATCATCAGAAATGTAATAGAAGGTGTCTTAAACAGTCCGATCATGCAGCGCTTAGAGCTGAATACCCTGCTCATTGATGCTCACTTGGCTGCTGCCAGGATCATCAGGTTCTGACATCTTTACTGACCTCATGCAAACAGAGGCAAGATAGAAACATAGAAAAACTACAGCACAAAACAGGCCCTTCGGCCCAGACGTTGTACCAAACATATCCCCACCTTTTAGGCCTACCTATAACCCTCCATCCTATTAAGTCCCATGTACTCATCCAGGAGTCTCTTAATAAACCCTATTGAGTTTGCCTCCACCACCACTGATGGCAGCTGATTCCACTGGCCCACCACCCTCTGTGTGAAAAACTTCGCCCGAGCATTTCCCCTGTACCTACCCTCCAGCACCTTAAACCTGTGTCCTCTCGTAGCAGCCATTTCCACCCTAGGAAAAAGCCTCTGAGAGTCCACCTGATCTATGCCTCTCAACATCTTATATACCTCTATTCGGTACACTCTTATCCTACGTCTCCCCAAGGAGAAAAGACCAAGTTCCCTCAGCCTATCCTCATAAGGCATGCCACTCAATCCAGGCAACATCCTTGTAAATCTCCTCTGCACCCTTTCAATCTTTTCCACATCCTTCCTGTAATGAGGCGACCAGAACTGAGCGCAGTACTCCAAGTGGAGTCTGACTAGGGTCTCATATGGCTGCATCATTATCCCCAGACTTAGAAACTCAATCCCTTGATTGATAAAGGCCAGCACACCATACGCCTTCTTAACCACGTCCTCCACCTGCGGGGCCGATTTTAGAGTCCTATAGACCCGGACCCCAAGGTCCTTCTGATCCTCGACAGTACTAAGAGTCTTTCCCTTAATATTGTATTCCATCATCCCATTTGACCTGCCAAAATGGACCACTTCGCATTTATCTGGGTTGAAGTCCATCTGCCACTTCTCCGCTCAGTCATGCATCCTATCTATGCCCCTCTGTAACTTCTGACATCCCTCCAGACTATCCACAACCCCACCAACCTTCGTGTCGTCGGCAAACTTACCAACCCATCCCTCCACTTCCTCATCCAGGTCATTTATGAAAATGACAAACAGCAATGGTCCCAGAACAGATCCCTGGGGCACACCACTGGTGACCGACCTCCATTTAGAAAAAGACCCATCTAGACCCACTCTCTGCCTCCTTTGGGCAAGCCAGTTGAGCAGCAGCCCCTTGGATCCCATGCCCTCTCACTTTTTCGAGAAGCCTTGCATGGGGGACCTTATCGAACACCTTGCTCAAATCCATATAAATACATCTACCGCTTTCCCTTCGTCAATGTATTTGGTCACATTTTCGAAGAACTCCACCAGGCTCATAAGGCACGATCTGTCTTTGACAAAGCCATGCTGAGTATTCTTGAGCATACTAAAGCTCTCTAAATGCTCATAAATCTTGTCGCTCAGGATCTTCTCCATCAGCTTACCAACCACTGAGGTTAGACTCACTGGTCAGTAATTTCCTGGGCTATCCCTATTCCCCTTCTTGAAAATAGGAACCACATCCGCAATCCTCCAATCCTCTGGCACCTCTCCCGTCTCCATCGACAATGCAAAGATCATCGCCAGAGGCTCTGCAATGTCTTCCCTCGCCTCCCACAGTAACCTGGGGTACATCCCATCTGGACCCGGTGATTTATCTACATTGATGCCATTCAAAGATTCCAAAACAACCACTTTGTTAAAGTCCACATACTCAAACTTTTCAGTCCCCCGCAAGCCCACAGTACATCCACCCAGGTCCTTTTCCTCTGTGAAAACCGAGGCAAAATACTCATTAAGCACCTCTGCCATATCTACTGGTTCCGTACAGACTTTCCCACCTTCACCTTTTATAGGCCCTGTTCCTTCACGTCTCATCCTTTTACTTTTAACATATTTATAGAATTTCTTAGGGTTCTCCTTAATCCTACCTGCCAAGGCCTTCTCGTGACCTCATCTGGCTCTCCTAATTTCCTTCTTTAATCCCTTCCTACAAGCCGTATACTCATCTAGATCCCTATCTATGCCAAGCTCTCTGAATCTTTTGTATGCTTTCCTTTTCTTCTCGACTAGGTCCCACACAGCTTTCATGCACCACAGTTCCTTTAACCTACCAGCTTCCCCCTATCTGCTCGGAACGCTGTCCTGTAGAACTCTAGACAGACATTCCTTGAAAAACTGCCACCTCTCTTCAGTACATTTCCGTGAGAATACCTCCTTCCAATTTACTCCTCTAATTTGCTGCCTTATGTCTTCATATTTCCCCTTACTCCATATAAACGTTTTCCTAGCTTGCCTGATCCTCTCTTTTTCCAAAGCAAGCATAAAGGAGATAGAGTTATGATTGCTATCCCCAAGATGCTCTCCCACTGAGAGATCTGACACTTGTCCAGGTTCATTGGTCAGTATCAGATCAAGTACAGCCTCTCCACTTGTAGGCTTGTCCACATGCTGTGTCAGGAAACCCTCCTGAACACAGCTAACGAACTCCTCCCCATCCAATCCCCTTTCCCTAGAGATATTCCAATCTATGTTTGGGAAATTAAAGTCTCCCATCACAACAACTCTGCTATTACTGCATCTCTCCAGGATCTGTTTCCCTATCTGCTCCTCCATCTCCCTGTTACTATGGGGCGGTCTATAGAAAACTCTCAGCAAAGTGATCGACCCCTTCCCACTCCGAAATTCCACTCACAGAGACTCTGTGGACAATCCCTCCACAGCATACACTTCTCTACAGCTGTGACACGATCCCTGATCAGCAGTGCCACTCCATCCCCTCTCGTGCCTCCCTCGCTGTCCTTCCTGAAACATCTGAATCCCGGCACCTGGAGTATCCAGTCCTGTCCCTGAGACATCCAAGCCTCCGTAATGGCCACCACATCGCACTTCCAGGCATCGATCCACGCTCTGAGCTCATCCCCTTTATTCACTATACTCCTGGCATTAAAGTAAACACATCTCAATCCCTTGGTCTGAGCTCTCCCCTCCTCTAGCCCCCGTCCATCCTCCCTCTTGCACTGTCTGTAACCCTTCTCTGTTTGCGAGCTAACTTCCTCACTCCCAGTCTCCTCGTCTCGATTCCCTCTCCCCAACCTATCTAGTTCAAACTCGCCCCAGTAGCCTTAGCCAACCTTCCCGGCAGGATATTAGTCCGCCTGGGATTCAAGTGCCACCCGTTTTTTGTGTACAGGTCACACCTGCCCCTAAACTGATCCCAATGGTCCAGGAACCTGAACCCCTGCCCCCTGCACCAGTCCCTCAGCCACACATTCATCGTCCACCTCACTCCATTCCTGCCCTCACCTTCCCGTGGCACAGGCAGCAATCCTGTGGTTACTACCTTTGCTTTCCTCCTTCTCAGCTGTCTCCCTAGTTCCCGATACTCTCTTTTCATGACCCCTTCCCCCTTCCTTCCCACTTCAGCGGTACCAATATGTACTGCTACCTCTGGCTCCTCTCCCTCCAACCTCAGGATTTCTGGGACTCGACCAGCGACATCCTGGATCCCGGTCCCAGGGAGGCAGACCACCATCCGAGACTCCCGCCTGCCTCTGCAAAAATGCCTGTCCGACCCCCTTACTGTCGAGTCCCCGATTAACAATGCCTTCCTCCTCTTTTCCTTCGCCCTCTGAGTTACAAGGCCGGACTCCACTCCGGAGACACGGCCACTGCTGCTTCCCCCAGGTGGGCTGTCCCCCCCAGCAGTAGTCAGGCAGGAGTACTTGTTGTGTAGGGGCACATCCACCGGGGTGCTCTCAATCACCCGAGCTTTACCCTTCCTGGCCGTCACCCACTTGTTCTCCACCCATGGCCCTGGTGTGACCACCTGATGATAGCTCTTGTCTATCACCTCCTCATTCTCCCTTAACAGCCTCAGATCCTCGAGCTGCAGTTCCAGCTCCGTAACATGGTCCCTCAGGAACCGCAGCTCGACACACCCCTCACAGATGTGGATGTCCGGGAGGCCAGATGCCTCCAGGACCTCCCACATCCTACAGTGAGAACAACACACTGTCTTCACACTCATATTTGACTCTTTTTACCAAGGTACACAGAGAAAAGTAAATAAGAATTAAAAACTAAGAATTAAAACTCACCCCTGCTCGCCCTATGAGCCAAAGCCCTTACAGCTCACACTCTTCTTCCCACTCAGTCCACCGCCCGCTCCCGATGCTGCTCACTGTACACTGCGGCCTCCCTTTTAAACCTCCCGCACGCTTAAAAAAACTGCTCGCCTTCCCAGACTGCCCCGTGGGCGGCCTACTTCCGCTTTTCTAAAACGAGCCTAAACTTCTAAAAACCCAAACACTCAAAAACCCGCGAAAAAGTAAGTAAAACAAATCACTGTCTGACCCTCTTTGTCTGTACTCACAAAATGCTCCTCTCTCCCTTGCTCCGGTGGAACCAAGATCCACATTAATTGGTGAGGTGCGGGTGACTGCCCTTGGCGTTAAGGCAGCAGTAGACTGAGTCAAACATCAAGGAGCCCTCTTGGAACCGGAGTAATCAGAATCAGGGTGAAAATCATCCGTTGGTTGGAGTCCGACCTGGTACAATTGAAGATAATCGTGGTTCTTGGAGGCCAATCTTTGCAGATCCACAACACCACTCCTGGTGTTCATCTGATTCGCGCCCAAGGACAAAGCATCTGCAACTGATTTGCAAAAGAAGTGGGAATGTTTGCTGATAACTGCACAACTTTCAGCACCGTTTGCAGCACTTCAGGAAATGAACTGGTCCGCGCCATTCTGCAGCAAGACTGCGACAACATGCAGCATTGAACTGATAAGCAGCAAATAACATTCCAGCTACAAAGTGCCAAGCAGTGGCCGAATCCAACACGAACAAATCGTGTTGTATCTGTGGTTTCAAAGTTTGTATTAATCGTGTTCGATCTTTAGTGTAAAGGGAAACTGAGGCCCAATTCAGCTCGGATGATCAGAGGCGAGATGTGCCCCAGAGGTTCTCCTCTGAGATCATTCAGAAGTCTGAACACAAGGCCTCCATGGACATTTCTATGTTAGATTGAATTCCAGTGGAGAACTCCCCTCCTTCCCCGGACACCGAGAGAAAGTCTCCAACTTTTCAGTTACATTCCGTGATTTAAGAGGGTTCCGACTTACTTTCCTGGAAAGTTATTCAGGACGCGTTAGGCAGCAAAACCCCAGTCTTGTTCCTGCGTAACTTAATTATTTGAGCTACCGGCATCCCACGGAAGCCACTACTGTCCTGGATCCAAATTTAAGACTATTCATATCCCCTTCATACACATGAATTCCCCTGGCCTGACCTGTATAGCTCCCTAACTGAAAACCCTATGATTAGACCGCTGAGTCCCTGGATGTGAAGGTTGCACCTCAGCAAGACTGAGGCTAACATCATTTCAGGGTGATTTGCTAGTGTTTTGGTGGAAGGTTTAAGTGACATTGGAAGGGTGCTAAGAACCTGACAGACGGCTCAGATGGGTGGCATGAAATGCTGGTAACAGGAAGTACAAAAGCAGTGAGCGAAATTAGAAGGCAGACAAGACAAAGGCAAGCATCATACAGTATCAGGATACAGAATAATGTATATCAGGCTAGGTACTCGATCTGAATTCTAAACAAGGTAGATATTTTGAAGACGCAAATAGAGATACATTGGTATGATTTAGCTGTCATTGCAGAGACCTGGTTGCCAAGTAAACCGGATTAGAAACTGAACATTCAGGGATATTCGTCATTCAGTACGGAGGGGTGACGGGAAACGGGAGCGGGGGGAGGGGTAGATCATTTCTGGTTGTAGCCCCAAGCCCTGGAGAACCCTTTCCCCCTGGACCACCAACCCTGGTTCAGATTCTGGGACAAAAGTAACTTTGCCAAAGATTAACATCAGATTTGAGGAGCTTCCTTAAGCGTCACACGTATTGGAAGTAAAAGCTGATTGTAACCATCATTCTCACTCACAGGATAGTTGGTGGAAAACATTGAAGTCTGCTGCCAGAATGCACAATCGTTCTTTTGATCCCTGAAGGTGAAACAAACAACATGGAAACTCAATCTACAAACGGGAAGATATTAGTTCTGCTCACGAAGCCCACGGATCCAAAGTGAACCATTTCCAGCTGGACTTCACGAAAATGGCCCATTGATCCAAATCGGTAATGGGCTTTCAGGACAGATCCGCGGAATTCACCAGCCCACCCGAATATATTTCATATCAGTCAGAGATGACTGTAAGGATGGGTGCCTAGTCTGAGCCATGGCACAAAACACTAGGCAATGCCAATCTGTCCCTGAAATGGGAGCAGTGTTGTTTTGTGAATCCTGAGTTTTATGATGAAGGATGTGTTGGTTGTGGAAGGGCTTTAGAAATTTTACAATGAACAACAGAATTCGATGTCAGAATAAGGCACTGTGATCATGGTAAGGTGAATGTCTGAGTAACGCGAGCGTACAACCTCCAGTCATGGACTATTGGCAGCCACTTTGCGGCCCTGCAGTCTGCTGAAGACATTCAATCTACTACTTCAAATATTTATCGACTCTCCAGTAAAATACACCATGCCCTTTGCCTTAACTATGCCTCTGTCATAGAGCATTTATTAGAATCTATTGGGAAAATAGTTGTGAACCATTATTTAAAGAAAAATAAAGGCTGTGAACCTGGGATAACGAAATGGATGGGTCAAAGGGGGATGTCACGAAAAGGATTTCAGTAGCTCTAGACACTACTTTGCTGTATCTGCACTCCCGTTGAATTGTGATCAAGATTCGCTTTTTTCTTGTCTAAGATCCACTTGTCTTTTTGATCTGCTTGTAGTTTGATACACAATAAAATGTTCTCTGACATCCTGACGTCCACTGGTAGAAAGGGTTAAGAAATGGCACAGCGGTCTTATCACTGGACGGTTAATCACGAGATCCCTGGTAATGCTGTGGTAAGCAGGGTTCAAATCCCAACACAGCAGATAGTGAATTGGAAATACAATTTCAGAATATCGAATTAAACATCTCATGGTATCCATGAATCGATCAATTGTCATACAAATAGGGGTCACGAATGCCATTTAGGGAAGGGAATCTGCCATCCTCGCCTGGTGTGGCTCACACGTGACTCCAGGCCCAAAGCAGTCAAGTTGACTCTTGCTTGATTTGGGTATACAACTGATTGCCTTGTCCTTGTCTTGTTTTGTGGGATGTTACTGGTGCCAGTTTCGTATTAAAGACTATTAAAGAAGATTCCATCGAGTTTGGAATTGGATACCTGATAACATCTCCAACCCATTTCAGACTTTCTACCTCAATAGCTTTAACCATCCGTGCAAAGATTTTCTCCAACTCCCTGACCTTTATACTTCAAGTCTGAGCACTGAGTTCTCAGGGTGGTGGATAATCTAAGAAGCTAATTGTTCACCAGGTCACTCCCTCACTCTCAGAATCTGCGCTGTTGAGTTATTCATCCTATCTCAAAACTACACTCCACACTAAGAAGGTTCCAAGCAGCATGAGGGTCAACCTTCCTCTGTGTTGTCAAGGGTTGTCTCATCCAGTGAAAAGGCCTCAGTTTGATCAAAGCTTTGGCAGACACCCTTGGGCTTTATTTGGGCAATAGCGGAATACACTGTGACACACTGAGCAAGAATATAAAAAACAGATTGCTATATGATTGCAACAAAGAACATGGTCCAACAACAAAGGGCAGTGATGGGATTGACACAGTTCTCCCTACGCCCTGCTCCTCGAGAAGGATCATTCAAATATTCCAATATATTCCAATAAATTTCTGAAACTGGGAATGCCTTTATTAGGTTCGGAACACTGTAGAGCGAGAGCCTCCAGACCTTCGATGGCGCCACAAAGCATAGATCAGGACCAAACCCAGTTCCAACTATCCCATGGGTGCTTCGACCGAGCCATTTCGTCAAGTGATTGTATGATACCTGGTTGATTAACCAGTCCTTTCAGTTCTGCCATGTACGTGATCGTCACAGGCACTTGGCTAAATCTATAAGAACATGGGACTTCATCATGGGATCACAGAAGAGTGTTAATTACTGACAACATTCAGACTGACCCGGGCAGTACGAAATGAAGTCGATGGCGTTGAGGAATTCTATAACCTTACAGAATAGAGCGTTAGCAGAAATTCTAGGAAGTGTGTCAGCTGCTCAATGAAGGACACCAAAGAAGGTCATTAGTTTTGGCTCAGTAATACTCATTAGCCAGACTGCACGACTAAGACTACCTATCGGGCTGATGTCAAAGAGTTTCCGGTGGGAACAATTTAAAATCATCCAAACTGCAAATATTAATGAGCTTTTATACAGATCTCATTATTCGTTAGGACGTTGACAATATATTAAACACGTTAGTTATTTATTTCTATTCTTTCGAGGAATATGGGCATCGATGGCTGGACAAGAATTACTTGTTGTTCCCTAATTGCTCCTGAACTGCGAGGATTCTGAGGGCAATTTAAGATTCAAGAACGTTTCTGTGGATCTGAAGACACATGTAGGCCACATCAGGTAAGTATAGTAGATGTTTCTCCCGAAATGAGAATTTTTTCAAAACTTTACCTGGACTAATGCTGCTGTACATTTCTTCTGGGGTCTTCCAATGCCGGTCTTCACACAAATACCACCAGAGTGGAGTAGAGTTGGAGAAAGACAGGAGACATGCACTTTTTTATTGCACTATCTGCCATATGTTGAGTTTCAAGGTCCTGTTTTAACATTGGTGAAAGGACGAGTAAACGGGTGAGTGAGTAGACGAATGGATGTGTGAGCGAATGAGTGAGGGAGTAGATTGATAGGTGGGTCGGCCAGATGGTTCGACAGTCTAGCCATAATTTCATTTTTTTCTGAAAACATAAGTTTTCTTATTAAAACAGTTAGGTTGTCTCCATCGCTGATATGAACACTTCCTCCTGGCTGGGCTAAGGAGACACTGTGATCCAACTCACATCCCTGAATTAAATGGGTAGCTGGATGGCCATGTAGTGGAGTGAGGGTGGGTGAATTGGCCGTTGGTTAGGTGGGTTCGCATTGGTAGTTTGTGTAGGTGGTCGGGTTTGTAAGTAGGGTATTGTGAGTATTTAAGTGGATAGGTTGGTAGGTGAGTAGTTGTTTATATTAGTTAGGAGGTAAGCTGGTAGTTGGACGAGGAGGTCTTGTTGGTGTGTGAGTAGGAAGTTGTCTTGAGGGTTGATTGGTCTGAGGAATGTGGTTAGTCGCGTGCTGAAGTGGTGTAGTCAGGCTGGAAAGCAGAGGAATTACCCATTGGAAGTTTGAAATTCCGGGAAGTGCTCTGTAGGCTCACACATCATTCAGAGTCTCAGAGTATATCTTCCATCAAACACTTGTGTCCAACTAGAATATTTGACCCCTTATCATCTTAAGGTATACTTCATCTCAACAAAATCAACTTTAATCTTCCTGGAAGAAATCGCAGTTCAGTCTGCAATAATAGTGAGATCTGGGGAAGGGTATGATGGCGTGGGAATTAGAACACCATTGTTGGATGAATAGCAGTTCCAATTTTCGTTTTGTTAATTAGTGTGATCAAAATTGATAATTCTTTAGGGTTTTCCAATCTGATCTCAGTTCGAAATATATTCGACCACAACTGGGTGTTAACTCAGCTGTTGCAATCTGTTGGCCTGTTCTTTTTTTAAGAAACTGCGTTGAAAGATGTTGTAACTTCAATAACCCTATGGGAATCCGACAGGGTATCAAAGTCAGCGAACATATCACCCAAGTGTTTAATTCAGAGAAATTGTCTGCACCACCATGAATATATCACACCATACAGAAAAATATGGAACCATTTCGCGGGATACTAAAAATTTAGTGCACAATTCTTGCTGTCATTGGTGTACCAGGTAATGACTGAGAACAGTGAAGTTGTGTAAATATGTGTGAGTTGACTTCTGGTTTTACTCTGTGATTGATAATGTTACATACTGATCTACTGGTGAATGTTATGGACAGCTGATCAGTGAGATCATTTGATTAAGGGTATAGCTGAATCAGACATCAGTACTGGCAACTCTGAGAGATATTCCTGGCTGTATATGTTACTTGTACAGTTGTACTACATGGATCACCACCCAGAACAAATTGGTTATTTTATATGTGCAGGTCTGTGCTGATGAATCTCTTCTCCCCATGGATCTGTTTCTGTTCTAAATATCACCATTGATCAAGCGGAATATTTTTTTGTTGTTGGCTGAAGATGTTTGTGAAAAAAATGTACGCAATGAAATGTATTGATACTGTTCAGTCCCCACTGGAACTGCTCCAAAATAAATAAATGTTAATTGTTTGCAAACAGTTAAACATCAGGACCACACAGTTACTGCATTCAAACCCTGTGGACAATGGCTTACTCTCACACTCAGCATAGTTACTGTAAACACTTCATTTGTTTAGTGCTGATTAATCCCCTTCCCTAAACACAACCTTGAGTATCTGTGTATCATGTATACTTCGTTTTTAATGATTGACATTCACAGTGGGTGAATTTTGGACTACGCTCAATGAATTTCCCGCTTGTTTAATGGTTAACAGACTAGTGATTATCCAGATATGAGACTCTACAAATATAATTTACACTGATCTCTGCTTTTAGCTCCATACGGTGAATCCCCTCGCGAAAGGATAGTTATGACTGAAGAACATTCATGTTGGTTTTCGTAATGCAGAAATCAGTTTGGAGGCTGTAAATATGAACATTATTAAATTGCTAGTGATAAAATAAATAGTGCAAACGTCAATTAATAACCCACTTCTGTAAAGTAATGTAAGGACTGCTACTTGTGATGAATTGATTAAATAATAGGGCCACGACGAATATGTAGTTCAGTTACAAACCATTTGGCCTTTGATGTACTGTAGAGAAACTTTCTCCCGTCTCTCTCCATGTAACCTGGTCCGCACGGCTTTCTACTATTCTGTGCCGCATGTCTTCGTTTTATGAATTTCTCCTCAAGTTAACCCATGCTATTCACATTAACGGCTCCCAGCTGTCGTGAATTGCCCATTCTGAGCATTCTTTGAGGAGGTATGTTCCCCCTGAAGACACTTTCGGATTTATTAATGACGATACTATTTTAATGAAATTTTATCTCAGACCACCCATCAATTGTAGACATGGTCTCTATGGCCGCTTTATCGAACACGTTCCTAATTTTCCAGCACCTGTAGATCTGCCGTCAGCATTAACGTTTCGAAAGAAAGGTCTCAACCTGTTCCTTCTTACTGGATAGTTAAAATCTCTCAGTTCTGGTATTACCCATCTCAAAAAATTTGAACCTTCTGCTGTGCATTCAGATCTCTGTGGTACTCTGGCGCCCAGAATGCGCACAATGCGTTCATTATCGAGAGTGAATGTTCTATATAAGTTTACTATAACCTCTTTTATTTTCAATTCTTTTCCACTAAAAATGGAACTCGGTGAATTGTTTGATATGTTTTAACACCTGTGGTGAATTCAAATAATTTGTACATCTGTAAGGAGCTCCTTCCTGCTTTGATTACATCTTTCATTGTCTCCCTGCTTATAATTATAATTTCCCAAAGCTGCTGATTTTTTCAATTCATTATTTGCCAGTTTGATTCTGCCCATTACAAATTACACTCTTTTTCTCTCACTTTGCGTTGATTTATTTTTAACTCCAGAGTATTTGAGTGCAGGACTAAATATGCGTTTCAACACTTGCAGAGCACAGTGTTGATACTGAGCCTGGATCATTTTGTGCAGTTTCGCTCCCTTTACCTCAGGATACATTCCCTATCGAAGGACTTTGTTTTTTTGTTCATCCATGGGATGCAGTTGTCTCTGCTTGGGCTAGCATTCATTGCCCATCCCATATTGCCTTTACGGGGCAAGATATTTCAGAGGGCAGATAAAAGTCAAGATTCCGTAAAGGGTATGAGTGAATCTGTGGCATTGTGGGTCAACCCACAACACGTGGACTGCACAGTTTCAAGAAGTCAGCTCACCACCAGCTTTTCAAGGCAAACTAGGGACGGGCATTAAATGTTGGCCAGCCATATCCCACGAATGAGTAAAAAAGAACAGGTTGAGTTTCATGGGAATCGACAATGCTTTCACGAATGCCAGGAACAGAATTTTTCTGCCCCGTCCGCCACGGGATTCGGAGCTGGTGAGAAGTGGACAATAGAAAGGTTTGTTGACCTGGGGTGGGATTTTATGGTTTCGGGTCAAGTAAAATCCCACCTCAGATATTTGTTGACACACAGAATCTCTGAAACATGAATTCCATTATTTGGTCTCTCCTCAAGTTAATTTAGCTGCGATATTAACCCTGTCCCGAGGCAAGTACGGCCTCTCCACCTGCACCTCTCGTTACCTGGTGGTCATGGCGACAATGGATCTACTGTTCATTATCAATTCAATCATACTCTATTGACTAGGTCCTTATTATTTCCCTTTATCTTTCCTAGAAATCACTCCTGTATGCTGTGTTACCTTTGTACTGCTTTATGCAATCGCAGAGTGTTCTGTCTGGTTCACCATCGCTTTCTTCTATGATAGATTTGTGGCCATTTGTTGTCAGAAGCTGAAAATAAAATATTGCGCTGAGAGAACTGTGGCTGTGGTTCCAGCAGCGATCGGTATTCTGCTCTGTTTAAAGAATATGCCCTTCTACTTTAGATTTGAACCTGGAGAGAAAATCGATAATGTTCCCTGGTTTTGTCAGGAAAAGCCAAGCTATTATACTGATCCAAGATGAGTGGCATTTGACTGGTTTGAAAACGTTTTAAACCCATTTTCCCATATGTTTCAATTCGATTGTTCAACACTCTGACGGCCAGATACATTTTAGTGACCAGTCGAGTCCGTAAGGGACTGAGTGGTCATAGCAAGGGAGAGAATGACAGTAACCCAGAGATGCAAAGCCGAAGGAAATCTGTGATTTTGCTCTTCAACATATCTGGCAGCTTCATACTCCTTTGGCTGTTACATGTTACATATTTCTTTTATTAAACATCTACAGGAATCAATTCTGAATCTTACAGTGATTCTTTATGTGTCTTTGCTGTAGTTTCAGTTATGCTGGTGGATTGAAGTTGTTTAACAAACGCATTTAATTATGCAGTGACTCAGTGCAAATTGAGGGAACAGTTACAGCATGCAGTGGAATATCCTATTGCAACAATTATCAAATTAATTAATAAAGGAAACAATCGAGAACAACGCAGAGGAGGGCCAATGTCTCTACTCCATGAATGTAAAATTGATCCCCAAATTCCTTCAACAGAAGTTGCCAAGATTCTAAAACTACCCCAGTAGCAACAGACATGAGGGAAAATGCAGAGGGTAAAGGGCAGAGTCAGAGTTCATCAGAGTTCTGAACCACAGGAGAGGGAAACGGTACCCATCGTCTGTCTTCTACCTCTGCCGATGCAACTCCCACCTCCTCACATCGGGTCAGAAAGCAAAATACATCTTTGTAAAAGCCAAATGCGCTAAATGCTGACATTTCCCTGTGTCGATAAGCTTCTGGGGGTAATCTTATCTGCGCGCCAGCTGATGGGATCTTCCAGTCCCGCCAGTGACAATGGGCATCTGAGGGTCTCACTACAATTGCGGACACAATCCACACCCGCGACGGGATACTAAAAATTCGCTCGCAGACAAATAGGGAGATTTAGGCAGGGGATTTGAGAGATTGGGGCCCACAAGTCTAAACCTATCAATTTTCAGAGGGAGCTGAAGGAAATTACTTTTCACTTGCAGAGCCTTTTACAATTTCAGGCTCTCCTAAGTTGTTTTACATTAGAGTTTACAGCACAGAAACACACCAGTCAGCCTGACACGTCTCTGAAGGGGCTAATGTTGCAGATGTCCTCCCAGCCCTCTGCATCTTATCCTGTCAGCATATACTATTCCTTTCTCCCTCATCAATTTATCCAACTTCTCTTTGAATGCAGCCGAGATTTTGAAATTCAGCTCGCTCCCCGATAGAGAGTTGGACATTTAAAGATTCCAATGAAGTTACCAAAAACAACAAAGGGGGAACGACCAGATCAGCTGATATTTTGTTTGAGGTGATATTAATTGGTGAATTCTTAGCCAGATCAACGAGAACATAATCCCTCTGCTTCACTACAAAAGGGGTCAATGTCCTCCCATTCCCACTCCACGTACTCCCTCCAGCCACCCAGCTCTCTATCTCTCCCTCTCTGGTTCTCGTTCTCTCTCTGAGATCGAGAACAGTGAGATTTGATCTCAATGAAATGTACAAACCTCTTAAGTTAGTTGAGAGGGTAGATGTAGCGAATATATTTCCCCTTGATTGTGGAGACTCGAACCAGGGAGCAAAATTTCAAAATAAGGGAGATGCATCTTCGAACGGAAGTGAAGAGAAATTTCTTGACACTGAGTGTTGACATTCGTAGGGCGATTTGAGCTCATTAATTGTCCATTTTTAAAGCAGAGATTGATACATTTCTGATTCAGAATAAGGGAATAGTTTATGGGGATAGTGTTAATAAAATAATTGAAGTGACTGAGATTGGCAATGACCGCAATAAATGGCGGGGCAGGTTTGTTGAGCGAAATCGGCTACTCCTGTCCCTGTGTTCCTATTTCCCTCTGTGGAAGAAGGCTGGTGAATGTTCCAGAGATAGCGGGTGTAGGAGTGGGGGTACAAATTGGAGTACAAATCCCAGTGAATCTTTTTGAATTCCCTTTGTAAAGTGAAGTGGACAGTTTAATCAACAAGCCGATTACCTCACGCTTAATGGTTATATCACAACACAGCTTCCTTTGATTTTCCCGTCTCCTCTCCCAGTTCTACCTGCCTAATTCCCTTGTTTTCCACTGTCCCCTCTCCCACTTTTCTCCTCTTTCTGTGCCCCTTTCAATTCCCTATCCCTTCCTTTTCAGAACCCTTCTTTCATTTTCTTCGTTTTTTTCCAGATCTGAACTCCCCTCTCATTCCACGTTAACCATTGCCTCCGTTCTCTCACCCCCCCACTCCCCCCCCCCCATGTTCTGCATTCTCATCAACCACCCCATTCCCTATCCAGATCCCCTCTCTCCCATTCCCTTTCCACTTTTCTTCTCCCTACATCCCTTTCCCAAACCATACCCCAGCTTCAGTCACCCCCAACACTCTATTGCACAGAAAATCATAAATCAAGAAGAACGCATGAATGTCGTGTATTTGGATTTTCAAAAGCCTTTTGATGGGGACCCATATAGGAGGTCAGCAAACAAAATCAGAACATATAGGATTCGGGGGTAATAGACTGCTACGGACTGAGACAGGAAATAGAGATTAGGAATTAGATTGTTATTACTGGCGAAACATAAGGGCTAGTGCTGGGCCACATCCGTTCACAATCTACATATCAAGGATGAAGGTTCCAAATATCTTATTTCCAAATTTGATGTTGCCACAAGACGAGGTGGGATGTGTGTTGTGAAGGGGATGTTGTTATGACTGAATTGGAAGGATGGTTTCTCCAGCTGGCGACATGACCAATCATCTGCCTACCCAAAACTCTCAGACTGCCCACTCAGTCACCAGGTTGCTTCAATAAACAACAAATCCATTGTTTTTTTAATAAAACCTAGATTGTTCAACTCGAAAGGTAAAGCATAGTAACATACAATGTGGATCGAGAAAGGAGTAATAATTATTCCTTCTAAATATTAACTCATATACACATACACATAGGAAAGAAACTAAGAGGCATTTTCCAAAATGCTAAAAGCCAATGATTTGAGGGACAAGGATAGATAGCAGAGTCCCTGGAATGCTGTCCGGATTATATGGTTGATCTTTCAGAGCTGCTCAGGGAAACAATCGATGATTTGTTTTTCAGGATAAACTCTGCTAAAAACTTGCATCAATGGATTTCAGAATATAAAGCAACTGCGGAGCAACTTCCAAACGCTGTTTGTTTTCGACTGTGTCTGGAGAATGAGGGGCTGTTTAATTCTTTATTTAAGCAGCTGAATCTTCTTACTTTCTCTATGGAGCAAAACTAGCTTCCCAGCTTTGGGAAAAAGAAGCAGTTTTCTAATACGTTTTGTTTAACCATCACTTTTGTAAAGCATTTTCCGCGGCCAAGAGGTTTCCAGCTTATTTAAAACTGCTCAATTATCTCTTCTTGTAAATGCTGACTTTCCACAAACTACAGTAACCAGAGTCCTTGTGTTAACTGTTTAAGAGATGGTGTATTTTTTAAAACACAACTGCTTCCAAAATGTTCTTAGACTTTGAAGTTTATCTGTTTTCTGTGATTCATGCATTTTATGACGCTAACTTTCTGGGAGAAATGATACACCATATCTTTCTGTGTTTCATTGCAATGTACACTGTCAAAAATACAAAAGAATATTCAATCATTCACTTTTTATGCTTAACTAATCGTCATTCTCTGTATCAGTTTGCCTTTTCGATAATGCAAAGTAAAGTTAAAGTACAGAATCGTCAGTTATATTGTATTTCCTTCGCCAATGGGGACATTTGCTAAGTGAGAAGACTGTAATAAGCTATGTCAAAATAATCTGGTATTCTGGTCTCTATTTTCTCTACAAACACTCCTGGGTTGGGATCAGTAAATACCAATGTCTCCCTGCATCCATGCAAACATACACATCATCATGTTCAAGAGCGAATAGTATACCCAAGGCTTCATTTTCTGTGGCTTAGTATCTGTCTTGGTGTTGATTTAACTTTTTTGAAAAGTGTCCTCCCTGGCCATTCTGAGCCTAATTTTTCTTTTTGTAACAGGAATGCATCTAATCCCTGGTCACCAGCATCACTTGTTAATTGAAGGGTTTCATGAAATTTTGACCTTTCAGAAGATGCTGGGGACTACCTTGTCCACGCTGCTTTGTATTTCTTTTATAACAAGGCCTTGAACTGAGCGGCTGTGGTGCTGGAATTTGGTACAAATTTCCACTAATCTACAGAATCCTCACGCTCCCTTGCTTAGCGTTCTGGGCCGCCACAACTGCCAGTAAGCATTGCTTGTCCAAACGCTACTATCAAGGGAGGCTGGCTGGTCGGGGTCGGGGGGGGGGGGGGGGGGGGGAGGGGGCGGGTGGTGGCGGGAGGGGGAGGTGGCAGGGGAAAGGGGAGGGGGGTGATTCTCGCTTTGGTTGCTGCAATGAGCGAATTTGCAAGACGTGCGTGTTCAAACCCGTAACAAGCCCAAGTTGTTTCCTATTGGTGGGAGCGCAGTGACCCCGTGGAGATTACTGCTGCCTCACAGTGCTGGAAACACAGGTCCAATGCTCTCCCGAGAGACAGTGCGGACGTGATGGACCGAATGGCCGGCCTCTTCATCCATTTGTCGGGATTATATATTCCTGAGGCACGTTAACCACCTTCTAAATATTCATTTCTGGCAGTGCTCATTTTCATTTCAGCTGGCTGTTATTTTGGTAACAGGGCTTCCAGCTGCTGCAAGTGATCTTTCCAAGTGTCACTGTATATCAATATATCGTCAGAGTAAGTCACACAGTTAGGGCACACTGGCTATCACGTGGCTCATTACAACCTGAACATTTGGTGGGGTGTTTATTTTCGCGTGAATGGTGTCATTGGGCATTGGAAAAGACCGCCTGGAGTGACGGAGGCCGAATTATTTTTGATCTCTGGGTGTTAAAGGAATATGTCAATTTCCCTTCAGCAAGTTTATTTTCGTTAGATATATATGCACTTCCAAAAAAAACCAGAAAGTGCTGTAAAATCTCAACGGGTCTGACAGCATCTATGGAGAGAAAATACAACCAGCTCTTCGAGTCTGGGTGACCCTTCGTCAGAGCTGCTATCTTCGTCAATACAAACTGCCAAGTGAGGAATTTGTTTGGAATCTGCCTTTGTCACTTCATTGACCCGTCAGTCGCCGATTCAGAATCTAGCTGAACCATCTGGTTTTAGTATTAACACGACTGGAGAACCCCAACTGCTTTGGCTGGATACAATGAGGTGATTTTTCAACATCCACTGCATTCATACAGTAAGGATACTGTTTTTTAGGAAAGGATTCTGGTTCATCCACATCATGCATGGCTTACATTCCAGATTGTCACTATAGGCTCATTGTAATTCTGTGATTAGCCTTATTAGGTGTTCGTGTTTTCTGCATTGATCCAATCTCCCAAGTAGTTCAGTGTTAGCTGACCGGATCTCTGCCTCATCCTCACTATCTCCTTTGCCCTCCACTGTCCTGATGACCTGATGCACCTTTGTTTGCTTACCCACCTGCTACGCACTGATATTGCATCAGCAGATTGATGTGGCAATGCCGATGCTTTTCCCTGCGATCTGGGATGTTAATCAAATAATGATCTGCCAAGCTCAGCCGTGTCACTTATATCAACAAATGTTCATCAGACATCACCCCTGTGGCGGTGGGATGTTCAAGGATAGAATCAGAGCGCCCCCTTTCGGGACAGCAGGCAAGCAGCGAACACGGTCACTCTTCAACAAACATTGATTTGATTCGCAACTCAGGAAGAGAAGCATACATTCTCAAGTGGTTGCAAATGTTTATTTCTGCGAATTGATTTTTTTTGTTGGATACATTTTCTTGATGTTATATTCTGTTTGTTGGTCATTGCTCTCTCTCTCCCTCCAGCATTTTTGGGGATTATTTGTGTCTGGACATGTCCGGCCCGGTGCTGTGGTGGGTGGCTGGGGTCCAGGAGGAGGGATCAGAACTGGGACAGAATTGGATAGACCCATCTGTGAAAATGGGTGGCTGATCAGGTAAACAGGGGCCACTACCTGCTTGGTTTCCAATGGTAGCTGGCATTGTTAACTGTTCCAGTTTACAAATGCTGCCAGACCTGCTGAGATTTTCCAGCGTTTTCTCTTTTGGTTTCAGATTCCAACAGCCGCAGTAATTTGCTTTTATCGATTATAAACTGTTCCCTGTCCTATGGTTCCCTCCCTCAATCATTGGATACTGCTATAACCACTCCACATGTTAAAAACTGATCCCCTAACCCCACCGACTTTGGAAGTTACCATTCCATCTCCCTTCCTTTTCTCCATGAAGTACGTGAGTGCATTGCAACCACCAAGTATATCTCCATCGATCCTGGAACTCCATGGGCCTGAACTTTAAGCGGGGAGGCCAACAACAGACTAAAAACAGCACGCCAATCGAGATCTTCCAGGGCCACATTTCTTTTCCTGACATATTCAGCCTTGTGCCGCAAGCCTGGGATGGTACTGGGCTTGTGTTTCCAATTGTGTTTCCGAACACACCAGTGGAGGCCCACACCAGCGGGTATCGCAGATTGTGCCCAGCAATCTTGACCTGCCGTGGAGGCCTCGCTAGTGGGACCAGAGGCAATTGACGCATCCCAGGACATGGGGGAGTGGGGCAGTGATCTTTGGATAGTGCTCGCAGGACACCCTGGCAGTGCCAGCCTGGAAAGCTGGCACTGCCCAAGTGGCACCCTGGCACTGCCAGCATAGCAGAGTAGCAGTGTCTACCGGGCACTGAGTAGTTTCAGCGAGAGAGCCCTGAGGGGTGACACTCGCAGGGGCCGAGCCAGAATGAGTTGTGGGAGGCGGGGAGGGAAGGGGGCTCAGCATATGCAGGTGGCGACTGATGTGGGGAGGGTGGTCTGGGATTCTTTCATTCAAAATGATTCTTAGCACAATTCAATTGATTGAAGTATGTCGGCGGTTCTCTCTTTTGCTTCGTTCATTCATAAATTGAATAATTGATCTAACCGGATATTTCAGTAAACTTTTGAACTGCTCCCTGAACTTGGGTTGAGTCACCCCATAGATAAATGTGTTTGTGCAGCAGTTTAATTCCACCAGCATAAATCCGACTTCCTCAAAGATATATAAAGAATCATTATAGTATTCGGGATTATTTCTTGTAATCATATAATACAGGAAGTTTATAACATATAAAAGCCACAGAAGTATGAAGCTGCCGGATATAGTGAAGAGTAAAAGCATAGACTTCCTTCTGCTCTCTATCTCTGGGTCACTGTGATTCTCTCTCTTGTTCTGACCCATCAGTCCCTTACGGACTCGACTGGTCACTAAAATGTATCTGACTGTCAGAGCATTGATCAACAGAATTAAAATATATGGGAGAAATGGGGTTGAAACCTTATCAAACCAGTCAAATGCGACCCAAGCAGGATCAGTATAATAGCTTGGTTTATCAATACAGAACCAGGGAACGTTGTCAATTATCTCTCCAGGTTCGATTGTAAAGTAAAAGGCAATGTATTTTAAACAGATCAGAATGCAGGTTGTCGAAAGAATCAAAGCAGCAGTTTTCTTATTGCAATATTTTTGTTTTCAACTTTTGGCAACAAATGGCCACAAACCGATCCAAGGAGAACAGGACAGTAAACCAGGTGGAGCAGTTTGCAGCTGCATAAAGCAAGATAATGATAACACGACAGACAGGGGTGATGTCTAGAAAAGATCCTGGGAAATAAAAAGAACTGATTCGAAACAGTACCACCTGAACGAAAATGAACAGTAGATCTGCCAGTGTCATGGCGAGCAAGTAATGAGTGGTGCAGATGGAGAGGCCACACATTCTCCGGGACAGGACAACAGTTGTCAGTAAATTGACTGTAAGAGAGACAATGGAAAATAAATTAGAAATTATTAACTAAACGTTCTTGGTGTGTGAGCTCATTCAGTGTGTGTACGATTTCACAACCCAAAAATAAATTAATTGTGAGTGTGTGTGAGAGTTTGTGTTGCTCAGGGGATAATGTTTAAGAAATGGCAATCCCATCATCAAACTGCCGACTGGAGGTAGAAAGAGATTGGGTTAGAGAGAAGGGATAAACAGCCACTCCCAGCAGACGAGTTGGAATTTTAATAATTTAACGCTGATGGATGTCTCTGATCTAAATTCGTTTATAAATGTTACACTGGCCAGACGCGTTTTCCCCATTTGATTCCACGTGGATACTGCGAACTTTAGCAACCCTGGACCCTTGGGTTTGAACTGCTCCAACTCTGGGGTAAGATGCCATTCAGATTGCTTGAAATCGCTCCCCGCCCCCCGCCCAACCCCTGCCCCCGCCCTCCCCCCCCCCCCCCCCCCCCCCCCCGCCTCCAATACAGTTGGGCAGTTAATCAAATGATCACTGTGATTGGATCCCTTGATGGCCTGGAGGAATTATTGGATCAACCAAGGTCTGCCAATTGCGTTATTAAGTGGCAATCGGAGCCCCATGACTGAACGTCCTCTGGGGTTGGAATGGGGTTGTGGTGAAACTGTGGGGTCGAATGCCACTTCAAGTTTTGTGAGGGCATTGCAATGGAACACCCTGGGAATAATCCCACAGCCCTGGGTTGGTGATGCATTTGGGAACCTGTCCTCAGGTCCGTTGCAATTGCAACCCCTGCCTCGCACCCAATGGTTTGTAGAAACGGTTGTTACTGGACTGCCAAGGTTGGAATGTACGTCAGGTCTTGCATCAGAAAACGACCTTTTTCCCTCACTATTCGGGCAAGGTGAAGGCTTTGTAGCAATCATTTGAATGTCGGTAGTAAAATTATGCAGTCAGAGATGACAGGGAAGGAAAAATGAAGTTGATGAACTTCTCAATTCAATGTTAAACCATGGTGAATACACGGAAGGAAAAATCTTAATAATAATTAAATATTGGTGAGGGAGGAAATATTTGGTAATGTGATAATGAGAAGGTCAATCCTCAGTTGGAGGCTGAAATATCTGTTCATTAATAATAATCAGCATAGGCAATCGTGCCAGTGCTGCCCTGCTGTGTACCTCTCTGTAAACAGTTACCATCAGCTTCTGTTGATGCAGTTCATAATGGAACAGAGCAGGGCCAAAACAAATAGTCATCTGGCAGCAGAGAACTAAAGTGTTGCCAAAAGAATGAGGTGATGAAGCTTTTTGTCTCGCAGATATCAGGACATAGTCCTGAGGTAGATATTGATGCAATGGGTCCTGAGGAGTGCAAAACAAAAACACTCCATATGTCTCTTCTTTCAGCAATACCAATATATTCTATTTTATGCAACTATTAGCAAATATCACCCAACAGTAACGATTTCCTCGTGAATCGCAGGGACAGCTCCATGGATTGGAGAGATCATTCACCTGAAACAACAGTTTCAGAAGAGAAACCAGCTGGATCCAGTCAAATTGGTTAGCCAATCAGTACAATTCCACAATGACAAATATCCCCAAGTAATGAATGGGCACTGGCGTCAGGAGTTCCATTCCAGTTAGAGACCCACACTCAGTACACTTCCACAGTGGAAGATAGTCCCAGTAATATATGGTCAGTGGGGTCAACTGTTCCACTCCAGTCAGTGACCCACACAGTTCAGTTCTCTAGAGACACGTTTCCCAATAATACATGGTCACCAGTATCGGTATTCCATTCCAGTTAAGACCCACACTGTGAAACAGATACTCCCAGTAATACATGGTTGGGATCAGGCGTTACACTCTAGTTAGTGATCCATATGCAGTACAATTCTTCAGTGACAGACACGCCCAGTAATACATGATCATGGGATCATGTATTCTACTGTAGTTTGTGCCCAACACTCAGTACAATTCTACAGTGAAAGAGGCAAACAGTATACTGGCACTGGTGTCCATGTATTACTGGCTATAGTGTCACTAGAGAATTGACCATTGGGGTTCAAGTGGTCCATCTAGATTAAGATCCACACTCAGTACAATTCTACAGTGAAAGATACCCCCAGTATTTTCTTCACGTTGTTCGTTCAGTGTGCTAATATCTATTGTGTTTTGCAAAGTGAACGACAATGAGCAATGCTCATACTCAATGACCCTTGGGTTTGAACTACTCCAACGCTGAGATAAGACGCCAATCAGATCCTTTGGAACCGCCACCTCCCCCCCCCCCCCCGCCCCCCCACCCAATCCCCCTCAGCCTCCACTGCAGTTGGGCAGTTAATTCGATGCGCACTGTGACTGGATCCCTTCATGGCCTGGGGGAATAATTGGATCACTCGAGGTTTGAAAATTTCAATATTAAGTGGTAATCGGAGCCCCATGGCTGAGCATTGTCTGGTGTTGGAATGGGGTTGGGATGACACTGTGAGGTCCAGTACCACCTCAAGGTTCGTTAGGATATTCTGACATGTTGATTTTTCCGAGCATTACACTGGAGCACCCTGGGAAAAATCCCACAACCCCCGGGTTAGTGATGCATTTGGGAAGCCTGTCCTCAGGTCCTTTGTAACTGCATCCCCTGCCTCCCAAACGTGGGTTGGTAGAGACGGTTGAAACTGGACTATCTAGGTCAGAATGTATGCCAGGTGTTGGATCAGAAAACAGCATTTTTGTCCCACTATTCGGGCAGGGAGAAGGTTGGGTAGCAATCCTCTGAGCGTAGGTAATGAACTCATGCAGTCAGAGATGACAGGGAAGGAAAATTGAAAATTATGAACTTCGCCAATTCAATGTTCAACAATAGTGAATACATTGAAGGAAACAATCTTAATAATAATTAAATGTTGTTATGGGAGGAAAGATTTGATAAAGTGATAACGAGAAGGCAAAGCCTCAGCTGGAGGGTCAAACATCTGTTCATTAATAATCATCAGAATAGGGAATAGTGTCGGTGCTGCCCTGCTGTGAACCTCTCAGTAAACAGTTACCATGAGCTTCTGTCGATGCAGTTCAGCATGAAACAGAGCAGTACCAATATAAATAGTCAGCTGGCAGTACACAACTCAAGTTTTGCTGAAGAAAATGAGATGATGAAGCCTTTTGTCTTGCAGACATCTTGGCTTAGTCCTGCCATCGTTAATGATGCAAAGTATCCTGAGGAGTGCAAAACATAAACACTACACATGTCTCTATCTCAGCAACACCAATGTTTTATACAAGCATTACAAAATATCACCCAATAGTAAAGATTTCCTTCGTTGCCATTGACCACATTTGTGAATCACAGAGACTGGAGAGGATATTCATTGGATTGGAGAGATCATTCACCTAAAACAGCAGTTTCAAGAGAGAAACCGGTTAGTTCCATTCAGATGGGTAACCCAGTCAGTAAAATTCCACAATGGCAAACACTCCCAGTAACGCACGGTCTCTGGCCTCAGGAGTTCCATTCTAGTTTGAGACCCGTACTCAGTACACTTCAACAGTGAAAGATGCTCCCATTAATGCAGGGTCACAGGGGTCAGCAGTTCCACTCCAATCAGTGACCCACACAGTTCAATTCTCTAGTGACACATTTCCCAGTAATACATGGTCACCAGAGTCAGTATTCCATTCCAGTTATGACCCACAATCTGAGACAGATATTTACAGTAATACATGGTTGGGATCAGGTGTTACACTCTAGTTCGTTATCCATAGACAGTACAATTCTTCAGTGACAGACATACCCTGTGATACATAATCACTGGGATCATGTGTTCCACTCCAGTTAGTGACCCATGCACAGTGAAATTCCACAGTGAATGAGACACCAAGTAATTCATGACCATTGAGGTCAAGTACTACATTTCGGTTAAGAACCATCCTCAGTGACAGATGCTCCCAGTATTTGATTCACTTTGCTAGTTCACGGACCTAACATCCAATGTGTTGTACAAAGTTTTCCACTATGAGCAATTACTCTGTGTCTCACTTTCAGTTTCGTTAAAATAATAAAACCAGAGGGGTAATTCAGGATACTTGACTAAAAATATCATTGATTTCGTGCTTGTATAATGGTGACCACCAAATCAGTGTAAAACAAGAGACAAACTCATACTCACAGATAAAAAAAAATCAAATGTCATACTCACTTACCAGGGACACCAATGACAGCAAGAATCATGTAGTATATTTTTCTGATAATCTCAAATGTTTCCATACTTTACTGTGATGCGTTCTGTCCTTTGAATTAAACTCTGAGTGGTACATCTTCGAAGCCTTTCATTTATACCCCCATGAAATCTCCAGAGGGAGCATCAGGTTACAACATTCTGCAAGTTGTTTTCATTAAGTTTTATGTAGCAGAAAAAAGAACAGATTTGGACAGCAGAGTCACACCCCTGTTATTGCAAAATTCATTTGATACTGAGATCCTCTTGGAAAATCCCAAACTCCAGACAATTATGATGACACAAACTGGTTAAAGGAAATGGACACTGCAATTTCAAAGCATATGGTCCATGTCTTCAAACTCTATTAGTCCCATATCTAAAATGTATGTTGTTTCACTGGTTTCTTTCATTCTGAAGTGCTCATTCAGTCAAAAAATTTCAAACTTGAGAGTGTCAACTTTAGTCGTTGGGTTTCAGCATTTAATAAATACAGTACTCGAATACAGGACTTGAATCTAATGCAGCAACTCCAGCTAATATTGCTTCAAATTAACTGAGCGGTTCAAACTGATAGATCAATTTAAAGTATACAACAATCAAAATTACATTGGCCAATCAAATCAGGACCACCTTTCAACCAATACAAACTGGGACATAACATTAACGGTATAATCCCTCAAACCAATGCAGATCATCAATCTGAAACAGTTCCTCAAACAAAGAAAGATCCGCAAAAAAATAAACACCCTCAAACAACTGCAGTCCCTCAAATACTACAGTCCTTAAAACTAATAAAAGACATCAAACGAATAAAGACCCTGAAACCAAAACAGTCTCTCGAACTAATACAGTCCCTCCAAGTAATATAGACGCTCAAACAATTGCAGATCCTGAAACTAATACAATCCCTTAAACTAACACACACCCACAAATTAACAAAGCCACCAAAACTAATTAAGCTTAGCAACTGTAATTGGGAGCAGCGAGCCTTGCACTTACTAATCGGTGCCAGGTCGCAGAAGGTTCCATCTTTGCTGGAGAACAAAGTGGATTTTCTGGAGGAACATCCAATCATTGTTACTCATCAGGAAAAAAAGAAAAGAATAGGAGAAAGATCCTTTTCGAAGACAACGAAGTGGGAGCTAGATCAAAACAGGAGCTCAAGCGTGATAACATCTTGATTAGAACATAGAACATAGAACAGTACAGCACAGAACAGGCCCTTCGGCCCACGATGTTGTGCCGACCTTCATCTGAAACCAAGATCAAGCTATCCCACTCCCTACCATCCTGGTGTGCTCCATGTGCCTATCCAATAGCCGCTTAAATGTTCCTAAAGTGTCTGACTCCACTATCACTGCAGGCAGTCCATTCCACACCCCAACCACTCTCTGCGTGAAGAACCTACCTCTGATATCCTTCCTATATCTCCCACCATGAACCCTATAGTTATGCCCCCTTGTAATAGCTCCATCCACCCGAGGAAATAGTCTTTGAACGTTCACTCGATCTATCCCCTTCATCATTTTATAAACCTCTATTAATTATTAGCCGAGTCACATGAAAACTAGTAGTGATCAATAGGTTATCCAGGCAAAAGTGTGGCTGAGGGAGTGGTTTTTGAAAGGATTATCTCATTTCATGGGGCACAGGCACTGACATTTGGACAGCCTGGGCTGCACTGTTGAAGGGTCTCCACATGACTGGGGCTGGGAGTTGTGTCCTCGCAGAAAGGATAAATACGTCAGTTACAAGGAGATTAAACCAGTAAGTGACAGAGAGATCCCAGGCAAAAAAGTTAGAACAGAGAATATTCGAACAGAGAATATAGCAGGAGTGGGTGACCGAATGGCCTAGCAATCCAATGGCCGAGATTAATGCTGTGGTTATATCTACTGAAGTCCAACCACGGCAGCTGGTGGAAATAAAATTCAATTAATTACTAAATCTGGAATTGAAAGCTTGTATAAGTAACGTAGTCTACTGAACGATCATGAGTTGTCACAAAATACCCATCTGTTTCACCAGTGTGCTTTTAGATGAACAAGTCTGCCGTCCTTACATCATCTGTCCTTTATGTGAATCCAGATTCACAACAATGTGATTGATCCTTAAGTGTCCTCTGAAATGGGAGGAATGCATAAATCAATTTGAAGGCAATTAGAGGTAGGCAATAATGGTCTAGCCAGCCTTGCCATACCCCATTAAAGAATATACATTACTAAATATACAGGAAACAATGAAGACAAAAACAGTGTTGTTCACGAATGAAGAAAAGGGAACAGAGGAAAACGGCAGTTAGAAAGTATGCTCTGAGCAATACTGTTAAAAGTGAAACTATTGGATGTAAAGTAATTGATCCAGGGAGAGGAATTGGAAATGTGTGAAAGAAACTTGACAGTAGAAGGACAAGTTAGTCTTTTTAGTCCAAATACACTTCCTTTGTGAGAATGTTTGGAGAATAAAAAAAACATTAAATACAGGCACGTACATAAATTGGAGGGCATTTAAATCATTTATGGGATGTGGGCATAGTTGACTAGGACACAGTTATTGCCCACTCACACTTGCTCTTGTGAAGATGGTGGTGAGCTGCCTTCTTACTGTTGCAATCCCAAAGGTGTAGGTACACCAGCAGTGCTGTTAGAAATGGAATTCCAGGACATTCATCCGTGAGGCAACCACGAGATATTTCCAAATCACGATATTAGTTGTCTTGGAGGGGAACCTTCACATGGTGGTGTCCCAAATATCTGTTTCCCTTTGCTTCCTAGATGGTAGTGGCCGTGGGTTTGAAAGGTGCTGCCGTAGGCCGCATGGTGAGTAGCTGCAGTGCATCTTGTAGATGGTACACATGACTGGTACGATGTGTCAGTGGTGGAGGGAGTGAATGTTTGTGGAAGTGGTATCAATTATAAAAGGCTGCTTTGTCCTGGAGGAGGCAAAATTACTTGAGTAATTACTGGAGCTTCACTCACCCTAGCAAATGGAAACTCACCCGAGCAAATCACTCTCCTGATTTGTGCCCTGTCGAGGGTGGACATGCTTGGGGATTCAGAATTCATTTCAGGATTCGTAACCTCTGACCTTCTCTTGTTGCTATAGTATTTGTATGGCTATAGTAGTTCAGTCTCTCATCTCTGTTATGTTGCTAGTGGGGGATTCAGCTAAGGTAATACCATTGAAGATAAGGGGCGATGGTTAGATTAACACTAGTTGGAGATGGTCATTGCCGAGAACTTAATAAAGTTGAATTATAAATACCAGGTGTCAGCCGAAGCCTGAATATTATATCCTGGTATTGCTACATTTACACATGAGAAGTTTCAGTATCTGCAGAGTCCCGGATGGCACTGAACATTGTACTGTCATCAGCGAACATTCCCCGTACAATGGTAGAAAGGTGACTGAGAGAGGCGGCTAAATGTGGTTAGGCCTTCAACACTACCCTGAGTAACTCCTGCAGAGATGACCTGGAACTGAGGTGATTGACATCATACAGTCACAACTATCTTGCTTTGTGCAAGGTATAACTCCAAGCAGTTGACTCCCATTCCTAGTCTATGAACAGGATCGAATTAATGTAATATTTAGAACAGGGGTGGTGGGGGGAAGGGAGAGACGACAACAACGATGTGCAAAACAGACATTAAGATCCTCGACTCCGATAAGGAGGATGTCGACCCTCAAAGTCTGTCCACTTACAGCGCCAAATCTGATAATGTTTAAAATGACAGACAATTGGCGGGTGTGAAAAGATGAACTTAACATGATTCCGAACAAGTTTACAACCCTAAAGAGCAAGAGGTGTACCTGCAAAGATGGCACAAGTCTTCATGATACGGAAGATGCAAAGAACAGTAAATGATAACAAATCAGACAGTAAGACTATTTCAAAGAATCCCCCAGTGCAGTTGGAGGCCATTCCACCCATCGAGTTTGCATCGACTCTCTCTGACGGAGAATCTTACCCAGGTCCTTCCCGCACCCTATCCTCATAACCCCAAACATTTACCATGGCTAATCTACCTAACCTACATACCATTGAACACTGAGAGGCAATTTCGCATGGCCAACCTGCATATCTTTAGACTGTGGGAGGAAAGCTGGGCCATTGGAGGAAACCCACGCAGACAGGTGGAGAACGAGCAACTCCACACAGACAATGGCCCAAAGCTGGAATCGAACACGGGTCCCTGGCGCTGTAAAAAGGATGCATGAGAGGGGGAGAGGAGCGTGGATCGGCGGGTGGGAGGCTACAAGAAGCTTGCAGTGGATTTCAAATTGAATTTCATGCCTTTCCTCAAATTATATTCAAAATAAAAGTCACCAGGAGCTGTGAACTTCGTGCTGGCGGCCTACTCCTGGCTGAAAACGAACTGAAAATGTGGATTAGAGCACACAGTTATTTACAATTTACATCAATGGTTTAGATGAAGGGACCAAAGGAATGAGAGCTCAATTTGTCAACAGCACAAATAAAGTTAGGAACATTAGTTGTCATGAGGAGGTAGACATTTTTACAAGGGATACAGGCAGGTTCAGTGAGCTGCGGTAAAATGGCGAGAGTGCAATGTGGGAAATGACAGCTTATCCACGTGGCATCATCCAATTTAAATGGAGAAAGTTTGCAAAACTCGGCGGTACAGAGGGATCTTGCTGTCTTGTTGCATTAATCAAGAAATGGTAGCCTTCAGGTTGAGCAAGTGATTAGGAAGACAAATAAAATATTGACGTTTATTGCGAGGGGAATTGAATATGAAGGTAGGAAAATTTAACTGCAACTGTACATGGCATTGGTGAAGAGGCACCTGTGGGACAGAACAGAAATAGGGGATACAATTTACAAATACTCGGCCTACCATTTAAGATGAAGATGAGGAGAATTTGTCTTCACTCAATTTGTCATTTTTATCAGGAATTTTTTTCATCAGAATGCAATGGAAGCTGGGTCATCGAATTCATTCAAGACAGTGTTGGATAAATCTTTGACAGACATTGGAGTCGAGGGTTATAGGAGGGAGTGGGGAGTGGGCAGATGGCAAAGTGGAGTTGAGATCCCGCTATGATCTTATTGAACAGGCTCGAAGGCCTGCATAGTCTATCCCTGAAGTCCTATGCCCCACTCCACAAAGAACAGAAGTTATTCATTCTGCCCAAGTAATCTATGCCCTCAGCAATGATTGAAGATGTTTCTGTCAACACTAACCATGAGGACGAACTCAGCATTAACTTGCTCACTGCTGTTCATCTTGGGCTCTGCTGGAACTGTTTGGCTCCTGAGCTAATAACATCCTCGATCAAACATGGGCAAACATGGGCGTAGTGTTCTACGCCCAACTATCTTCAGCTGCATCATCGGTTATCTTCACTGCCATCATGGGATCGAACTGGGAGTTTTCGCGAATAGTTCACCAGTTCACAGTACTCTTCATGCCTCTTCAAATATTGAAGCAGTTCCCGTCCATAGGATCGAGCCTGATTCTGACTTGGGATGATAAGAGGAAAATAACATTGTGGCACACAAGTGCCAGGCAATGATATTCGTTTCGGAAGTGTCTCTGAGCTACCATAATTCTGTGGATACACGTGCAGCCGGGGTTGGGTTTTCTGCAGTGAGTAGGTCACCGCCTGGCTCCTCAAACACTGTCCACCATCTGCAAGGCTCAAGTCAGGAGTCTGATTGAACAATCTCCATTTGCCCGGATGAAAGTGATTCCACCAACACTCAAGAAGCTCCAAACCACACAGGATGTGACCCATTTTGCCACCATAAATATCCGATCCCTCCTCACCAGTGCATTGTTGTTGCAGTGTGCACATATAGAAGATGCACTAGGACAACTCTCTGAGAAAGAGAGAACAATCTCTCTTTCTAAAGTTCATTCCAAACCTGCGACCTTTGCCATCTGGAAGTAGAAGGGCAGTAACTGTATGGAAACAAATCACCTTCAATTACATCTCCAAACCGCACACCATGTGGATTGGAACCTATTTCACTATTCCTATGGTCACTATATTGGCATCCTGATACTCCCTGCCGAACAGCCATTTGGACTGCAGTCGCTACAAAGGATGGCTCAGCATCACCTTTTCCTGGACAACAAGACATGGGTCTGTAACAGTGTGAAGTGATGTTTTGTTTGAGGTTCTGTTTTACCTTGAGAGACAATATGGCTTGGAGTTTTTGAATCAGTTTGAAAATGCTTTGAATTAATTTCTCCAGCTGAGTTACAAACGAGTTGCAAAAATTGAAGAGGGCAGCTGCATCCAAGTCGAAATTACTGCCACCCAGAGAGGACATCTCAACTTCAGAAGTCAGTTCCTGTCTGAATGTAGCAGACTGAAGTTCAACTGAAATGAAGGGGCGGCACGGTGGCACAGTGGTTAGCACTGGTGGCTCACAGCACCAGGTATGTGGGTTCATTTTCTAGCTTGAGTTGCTGTATGTATGGAGTTTGCACATTCTCCCCGTATCTGCGTGGGTTTCCCCCGAGTGCTCCGGTTTCCTCCCACAGTCCAAAGATGTGCGGGACAAGTTGATTGGACATGCTAAATTGCCACTTAGTGTGGCATGTTAAATATGTGGGCTATGAGGATAAGGGGTGGGTGGGATTATAGTCGGTGCAGACTTAGTGGGCTGAATGGCCTCCTTTTGCTCCGTAAGAATTCTATGATCCTCCAAGATGTTGGGGAGAAATGTGACGGTGTGTGTGTCCTGGAACGAGGTGAGGTTGAGCACCTTAAGTCAAAAGGTGGTGACATTTTAGTGCTCACTACCTCAGTGGTTGAGTCTGTTCAAAGCAGAGGTTCATAGGTTTCTCGGCACTGTTGACATCAAACAACATGAGTATGGAGCAGGAAAGTGGCATTGAGGTAGAATATCAGCCATTAACTTGTTAATTGGTGGACCAGGATCGATGGTCTTATTGGCCTTTCCATGCTCCTATTTTCCCATATATGAGATATAGAGATGAACTTTGATGACCTTTGAATATCCAACACTGTTGCTGTTGCAATTAAGCTTCCAATTTTCATCCATTAATTAATGTAATCAAAGTTGCTCAATTTTCAGGGTTTTCCAATTAAGTCTCCCAGAACAGGGACCGAATTCGGGTGTCATCATCTGTTTGTTGCTTCATAGTCTCAGTAGAAATCCGACATGATATAAATTAAACATCCTGTGACAGCATCAACTCAGAATTTAATTTCCAGAGACTGCCGACAGTACGATGGGACAAAGACAGGGGAGCATGGAATCCCTTGACACTTTGGGAAAGTATACAACACGATCCTTGCTGTCATTAGTGCTCCTGCTGTGTAACTATGACAAGAGAATTTAAGTAAACATATGTATACAAACTGGTATCTTGTTTTACACTGTGACTCATAATATCACATGCTGATCTCGTCGTCACTGTGATACAGATATCAGTGTTGTCATTCCATTAAGTGTAGATGATTCTGCGGGTAATTCTCAGCTGGAAAGTATTACTGGGAGTATCTGTCACTGTGGAATTGAGTGTGGGACAATAACTGGGTAGAGAGACAGGGAAGTAAAGATTGAACTGCACTTATGTCAATGCAAAAGGCCTGACGGCCAAGGCAGATGAACTCAGGGCATAGATGGATTCATGGGACTGGGATGTTATATCAATTACTGAAACATGACTAAGGGGAGGACAGGACTGGCAGCTCAATGTTCCAGGATACAGATACTATAGGAAAGATAGAACAGGGGGTAAGAGAAGCGGGGGAGTTGCACTTTTGATTAAGGAAAACATCATGGCATTACTGAGAGGGTGCGCCTACTGAGTCTCGGTGGGTAGAGCAGAGAAGTAAGAAGTGGAAAACCACTTTAGTAGGTACTATCGGCCCCCAAATAGTTGGCGGGAAATTGTGGAGCGAATATGTAAAGAGATTGCTGATAGCTCCAAGAAAAATAGGGTGGTAACAGTAGGAGATTTTAATTTTCACATCGACTGGGACAGTCATCGTATTAGAGGCTTGGATTGAGTGAAATTTTTTGAGTGTCTCCAGGAGGAATTTCTCATTCAATATGTGACTGGCCCGAATAGAGGGAGCATAACCTCACCTCCTCTTGGGAAAGAAGGAAAGGCAAGTGACAGAAGTGTTAGTGAGGGATCACTTTGGGACTAGTGATCATAATTCCATTCGCTTTCAGAGAGCTATGGAGAATGATCGTCCGGCCCAAAAGTTAATTTCTAAATTGAGGCAAGGCAAATTTTAATGGTATCAAACAAGAACTTTCAACAGTTAATTGGGGGAGTCTGTGGGAAGGTAAAGGGATGTCTGGTAAGTGGGATGCTTTCAAAAGTGTGTTAATGAGGGTTTGGTGTAAGCACATTACTCTTCGAATGAAGGGCAAGGCTGTTAGATGTAGGGAGTCCTGGATGACTCGGGATATAGAGGCCCTGGTCAAGAAGAAAAAGGAGACATACGACATTCATCGGCAACTGGGATCAAGTGGATCCCTTGAAGAGTATCGAGGGCGTAGGAGTAGAGATACGAGAGAAATCAGGAGGTTGCTTTGGTAGATAAGGCAAAGCTTCTACAAATACATAAAGGGCCAAAGAATAACTAGGGAGAGAGTAGGATCTCTTAAGAATCAACAAGGTCATCAATGTGCGGATCCACAAGAGATGGGTGAGATCCTAAAATAATATTTCTGATCAGTATTCACTGTTGAGAAAAGCATGGAAGTTAGGGAACTTGGGGAAATAAATAGTGTTCTCTTGAGGAGTGTACTTATAACAGAGAAGGAGGTGCTGGAAGACTTAAAGCGCATCAAGGTAGATAAATCCCTGGGAACTCATGAAGTGTATCCCAGGCCACAGAGGAAATTGCGGGTCTCCTAACAAAGATATTTGAATCACTGATAGTCACGGATGAGGTGCCTGAAGATTGGAAGGTGGCAAATGTTGTGCCTTTGTTTCAAAAGGGCTGCAGGGAAAAGCCTGGGAACTACCGGCCCGTGAGCCTCACATACGTAGTGGGTAAGTTTTGAGAAGGTATTTGGGAAGACCGGATCTAAAGGCATTTAGAGACGCAAGGACTGGTTAGAGACGGTCAGCATGGTTTTGTGAGTGGAAAAGTATATCTCGGGTGGATGGAGCTATTACAAGGGGGCATAACTATAGGGTTCGTGGTGGGAGATACAGGAAGGATATCAGAGGTAGGTTCTTTACGCAGAGAGTGGTTGGGGTGTGGAATGGACTGCCAGCAGTAATGGTGGAGTCAGACACTTTAGGAACATTTAAGCGGTTATTGGCACATGGAGCACACCAGGATGATAGGGAGTGGGATAGCTTGATCCTGGTTTCAGATAAAGCTCGGCACAACATCGTGGGCCGAAGGGCCTGTTCAGTGCTGTACTGTTCTATGTTCTATGTTCTAAATTTAATTGAGTTTTTTAAAGGGGGTAACCAAGAAGGTAGATGAGGGCAGTGCAGGTGATGTTGTCTACATGGAATTTAGTAAGGCCTTTGACAAGGTAATACATGTAGGTTGTTGCACAAGTTTTAATCTCACGGGATCCAGGGTGAGGTAGCGAAATGGATACCAAATTGGCTTCTTGACAGAAGACAGATGGTGGTTGAAGAGTGTTGTTTTTCAAACTGGATGCCTGTGACCAGCGGTGTGCCTCAGGGATCATCGCTGGGTCCACTGTTATTTGTCTTTTATATTAATGATTTGGATGAGAATTTAGTAGGCATGGTTACTAAGTTTGCAGATGACACCACGACTGGTGGCGCAGTGGAATGTGAAGAAGGTTATCCAGGATTGCAACGGGATCTTGATCAATTGGGCCAGTGGGCTGATGAATGGCAAAAGGAGTTTAATTTAGGTAACTGCGAGGGGATGCATTTTGGTTGATCGAAACAGGGCAGGACTTACTCAGTTAATGATAGGGCTTTGGGAGAGTTAATTATCGGAGATCTAGGAGTACAGGTTCATAGCTCCTTGAAAGTGGAGTCACAGGTAGACAGAGTGGTGAAGAATGCATTCGGCATGCTTGGTTCAATTGGTCAGAACATTGAATACAGGAGTTGGGACGTCTTTTTGAAGTTGTACAAGAGAGCGGTGAGGCCACACTTGGATAACTGTATACATTTCTGGTCACCCTATTATAGAAAGGATATTTTTAAACGAGAAAGAGTGCAGAAAAGATTAACTAGGATGCTACCGGGACTTGATGGTTTGAGTAATAAGGAAAGGCTGGACAGACTGCGACTTTTTTTCTGGAGCGTTGGAGGCTGAGGGGTGATCTTATCCAGGTCTATATAATAATGAGGGGCATAGATCAGCTAGATCGTCAATATATTTTCCCAAAGGTAGGGGAGTCTGAAACTAGAGGGCATAGGCTTATGGTGAGAGGGGGGATGTACAGAAGGTCCAGAGGGTGGCGAGTGTCCGGTACAAGCTGCCAGAGGTAGTAATAGAGACGGGTACAATTTTGTCTTTTAAAAAGCGATTAGAGACTTACATGGGTAAGATTGGTATAGAGGGGTATGGGCCAAACGCGGGCAATTGGGGCGAGCTTTAGGAGTTAAAAAGGGGCGGCATTGGCAAGTTGGCCGAAGGGCCTGTTTCCATGCTATAAAACTATTTAACTCGATGACTCTAACTGGTGCAGTACAAGCTGATTCATTTTTGTATCATTGTTTGAGGTGACTAATCGTTCTCTCCACTCCATGGATCTATCTTAGTAGTTATCAATGTAACCAAAGGTAACATAGGAGGCTTGTCCAGTTGCTCGATGAGATGCTTCCACTGAAATGTATTGATATTGCTCTGTCTCATTTCAAAATCCATCAAGAGAAATCGATTTAACTATTTCACAGCAAATAACTGATGGATTATACTTTTCATGTAATCCAACAGTTTACAAAATGAATTGCTGTTACCTTGTCTGTGCAGAGTTTGCACGTTCTCCCCATGCTTGTGTGCGCTTCATCCCAGTGCTCCAGTTTTCATCTGATTTGATTTATTATTGTCAGATGTATTGGGATATACTGAAAGGTATGTTTTTCTTGCGTAATATACAGACAAAATATACCATTCATAGAATACAGAGGGGAGAAGGAAAGGAGAGGGTGCAGAATATAGTTTTATAGTCACAGCTAGGGTGTAGAGAAAGATTAGCTTAATATATGGTGGGTCCATTCAAAGGTCTGATTATGTCAGTTGGCGACGCTACATTGCCCCTTCGTGTCCAAAGCTGTGTAAGCCAGATGAATTGGCCATTGAGAATGGGGTTAAGGGGAAAGGGCGGAAAGGTGAGGAGTACAAAATGCTCCTTTAGAGAGTCGGTAAAGACTCAATGGGCTGAATGGTCTCCTTCTGCACTAGAGGGATTCTGTGGTTCCAGTAAGTATGGTTGCTGCAAACACTGTGTGCTGATCATTTTAATATCAATTGTAGTTTTTTTTTCCAACATTGTTCTGTGGTTATGAGTGTTGTATTTGATTTTCTTTCAGTTTCATCGGACTGGGGGTATCCATTCCTGTTACGTATTAATTTGACAGACTAGTAATTACATATTTCACATATGTAACAAACACCAATTTGCACCCTTAACTCAATGAGGCGTTTTCTCTCAGGACGAGCATAGATATCGGACTTCAAGACACAGATTTCAGTCTGAGGACAGTCAGCATTAACATTGTTAAAATGTTAATAATTAGATAAACAGATCACTTCTTCATGAGTAAGTCAATTCAATAGCTGCAGTACTATGAAAGAACTGTTGATTTATTAAATAATAATCCAGCTGCATAGAACAAAATTGCATTAACATAGAGTCATAGAGGTCAGAGAGGTCTACAACATGGAAACAAGACCTTCAACCCAAATTGGCAATGCCGCCCTTTTTTTTAAAACCCTGAAGCTAGTCCCAATTGCCCACATTTGGCCCATATCCCTCTGTACCCACCTTACCTATGTAACTGCCGAAATGCTTTTAAAAAAACAAGATTGTACCCGCCTGTACTTCTACCGCTGGCAGCTTGTTCCAGCCACTCACCACCCTCTGTGTGAAAACATTGCCACTCTGCACACTTTTGTATCTCTCCCCAATCACCTTAAAACCTATGCCTGTAGTTTTAGACTCCACTACCTTTGAGAAAAGATATTTAGCTCATCTATGCGCCTCATCATTTTATAGACCTATATCAGATCATCCCTCAGCCTTCTACGCTCAAGAGAAAAAAGTCCCAGTCTATCCAGCCTCTCCATATCACTCAAACCATCAAGTCCCGGTAGCATCCTAGTAGATCTTTTCTGCACTCTTTCTAGTTTAAAAATATCCTTTCTATAATAGGGTGAGCAGGAATGTACACAGTATTCCAAGTATGGCCTTACCAATGTCTTATACAACTTCAGCAAGACATCCCAACTCCTGTATTCAAGGCTCTGACCAATGAATTCAAACATCCTGAATGCCTTCTTCACCAATCTGTCCACCTGCGACTCCACTTTCAAGGAGCCAGGAACATATACCCCTAGATCTCTTTGTTCTGTAGCTCTCCCCAACGCCCTACCATTAACTGAGTAAGTCCTGCCCTGGTTCAATCTACCAACATGCATCACCCCGCATTTATCTAAATTAAACTCCATCTGCCATTCGTCAGCTCACTGGCCCAATTGATCAAGATCCTGTTGCAATCCGAGACAACATTCTTCACTGTCCACTATGCCACCAATCTTTGTGCCATCTGCAAACTTAGTAACCATGTCTCCTATATTCTCATCCAAATCATTAATATAAATGACAAGTAACAGTGGACACAGAACTGATCCCTGAGGCACAACGCTGGTCACAGGGCTCCAGTTTGAAAAACAACCCTCTACACCCGCCCTCTGTCTTCTGCTACCAAGCCAATGTTGTATCCATTTACATGACTGAAACTGCCCGGTCCAATTTGTTTCTGTCAGAAATTAAGCCCCATACGACGGGCAGGATGGCTCTTAGTCCCTCTTAATCTAACCCGTTTAGTATTTTATAGAATCCCTGCAATGCAGAGGAGGACACTCGGCCCATCTTCATGTGACTCATCTTATTTAATTCCCGAATTGTCCATCTCCATTTCAGCAGAATAGCTGTTCACCAACGTTTACTATGAATGCACTGACTACCCCACCTTTCTTGATTAGATTTCCTCCCAACCTCCTTCCAGGAGTTGCTCCATTCATGCTCAAGTCTTTCTATTTCTTATTCATTCATGGGATGTGAGCTTCATTGGCTGGGTCAGTATGTATTGCCCATCTCTACTTGCCCTTGAACGCTGTGTTTTGATAGTCTACATTCGAGAGCACTTTAAGAGTCAACAACATTGCCGCGATTCTGGAGTCATATGTGAGTCCAAACAAATAAACAAATCAGATTTCTTCCCAAGAAGGCCATGAGTGAATCAAATCTTTTTCTCAGCACAATCTTCAAATGGAAAACAGTCTCCCATCCATTAACTCCGTCTACACTTCCCGCTGCCTCAGAAAAAAGGATCCAGCATAATCAAGGGCCCCATGTACCCCGGACATGCTCTCTTCCAACTTCTTCTATCGGGGAAAAGATACAAAAATCTGAGGTCAGTTACCAACCGACTTAAGATCAGTTTCTTCCCTGCTGCCACCAGCATTTTGAATAAACCTGCCTAAAAAGAACATAGAAAGGTCGAAAAACTACAGCACAAAACAGGCCCTTTGGCTCCACAAGTTGTGCCGAACACATCCCTATATTTTAGGTCTACCGATAATCCTCCATCCTATTAAGTCCCATGTACTCATCCAGGAGTCTCTTAAAAGACCCTATTGAGTTTGCCTCCACAACCACTGACAGCAGCCGATTACACTCGCCGACCATCCTTTGTGTGAAAAACTTCCCCCGAACATTTCCCCTGTACCTACCCCCCAGTACCTTAAACCTGTGTCCTCTCGTCGCAGCCATTTCCACCCTGGGAAAAAGCCTCTGAGAGCCCACCTGATCTATGCCTCTCAACATCTTATATTCCTCTATTCGGTCTCCTCTCATCCTCCGTATCTCCAAGGAGAAAAGACCGAGCTCCCTCAGCCTATCCTCATAAGGCATGCCACTCAATCCAGACAACATTCTTGTAAATCGCCTCTGCACTCTTTCAATCTTCTCAATTCTTCCTGTAATGAGGCGATCAGAATTGACCACAGTACTCCAAGTGGGGTCTGACGAGGGTCTTATATAGCTGCATCATTATCCCCGGACTCCGAAACTCAATCCCTCGATTGATAAAGGGCAGCACGCCACATGCCTTCTTAACCACCTTCTCCACCTGCGGGGCCGATCTTAGAGTCCTATGGACCCTGACCCCAAGGCCTTCTTGATCCTCTGCAGTACTAAGAGTCTTTCCCTTTATATTGTACTCCTTCATCTCATTTGACCTGCCAAAATGGACCACGACGCATTTATCTGGGTTGAAGTCCATCTGCCACTTCTCTGCCCAGCCTTGCAGCCTATCTATGTCCCTCTGTAACTTCTGACATCCCTGCAGACTCCACAACCCCACCAACCTTCGTGTCGTCGGCAAACTTACCAACCCATCCCTCCACTTCCTCATCCAGGTCATTTATGAAAATGACAAAGAGCAAGGGTCCCAGAACAGATCCCTGGGGCACACCACTGGTGACCGACCTCCATTTAGAAATAGACCCATCTGTACCCACTCTCTGCCTCCTTTGGGCAAGCCAGTTCTGGATCCACAGGGCAGCAGCCCCTTGGATCCCAAGCCCTCTCACTTTTTCAAGCAGCCTCGCATGGGAGACCTTATCAAACGCCTTGCTAAAATCCATATCAACTACATCTACCGCTTTCCCTTCGTCAATGTGTTTCGTCACATTTTCGAAGAACTCCACCAGGCCTTTGACAAAGCCATGCTGAGTATTCTTGAGCATACTAAACCACTCTAAATGCTCAAACATCTTGTCCCTCAGGATCTTCTCCATCAGCTTACCAACGACGGAGGTTAGACTCACCGGCCGGTAATTTTCTGGGCTATCCCTATTCCCCTTCTTGAAAATAGGAACCACATCCACAATCCCCCAATCCTGCGGCACCTCTACGGTCTCCATCAACGACACAAAGATTATCGCCAGAGGCTCTGCAATCTCTTCCCTCGCCTCCCAGAGTAACCTAGGGTACATCCCATCTGGACCCGGTGACTTATCCATCTTGATGCCATTCAAAGATTCCAGCACAACATCTTTGTTAAAGTCCACATACTCAATCATTTCAGTCCACTGCAAGCCCGCAGTACATTCACCCAGGTCCTTCTCCTCTGTGAAAACCGAGGCAAAATACCCATTAAGCACCTCTGCCATTTCTACTGGTTCCATACAGATTTTCCCACCTTCACCTTTTATAGGCCCTATTCCTTCACGTCTCATCCTTTTACTCTTCACATATTTATAGAACTCCTTAGGGTTTTCCTTATCCCTTGCTGCCAAGGCCTTCTCGTAACCCCTTCTGGCTCTCCTAATTTCCTTCTTTAGTCCCTTCCTACAAGCCGTATACTCATCTAGATCCCTATCTATGCCAAGCTCTCTGAACCTTTTGTATGCTTTCCTTTCCTTCTCGACTAGGTCCTGCAAAGCTTTCGTTGATATTTTCGCCATTGAAGGTGGGGGCTGTTTCATTGTACGAGGCCTTGGGGACCATGACAACGTGTACATGTGGAACTGATTATATCACTGTCTGCCAACCTAATTAAAAAGTTGAACAATTTGGGCTGTTTCGACCTTCTCCATCACCAATATCACCAAAAGTGGATGGCGTCTGGTTGGAAACGTAATTATTAGCATCTGAATACCAGATTCGTCTCCAACCATCGGGCATGGAGACAGATCAGTATTTTTTGTCCTTCTGTCTCTTGCAGTTAATCTAGTGGCGGGAAAAATGCCGCCTCTCCACCTGCACCACTCGCTACCTGGTTGTCATGCAACAGCAGATCTACTGCTAATTATCACTGCAATCATACTGCAATTCTACTGTATCGGATTGTTTCCTAATATTTCCCTGCATCTTTCCTGGAAAACACCCCGTGTGTAGGATTACCTTCATCCTGACATACAGCTGCAGTCTGGTTCACGTTATGTTCTCATTTGATCGATTTGGGGTCATTTGTTATCAGAAGTTGAAGATAAAATACTGCACTGAGAAAACAGCAGCCATGGTTCTAACAAAAACTTGCATTCTGCTCTGTTTAAAAGATACTACCATGTACTTTAGATTTGAACCTGGAGAGATAATTGACAATGTTCCCTGGTTCTGTAATGAAAAGTTTAGTTATTATACCGATCCTGCATGGGTGGCATATGGTTGGTTTGATAAAATTTTAAACACATTGAGCCCATATGTTTTAATACTGTTGCTCAACGCTCTGACAGTCAGGTACATTCTGGTGACCAGTCGAGCCCGTAAGGCATTGAGGGGTTGGAACAAGGGAGAGAATGGCAGTGACCCAGAGATGGAGTGCAGAAGGAAGTCCATGATCTTACTCTTCACCACATCTGGCAGCTTTATACTTTTGTGGTTATTATATGTTATACATTTCTGATATTATATTATCACAGGAATTAACCATGTGTATCAAGGTAATCTTATGTACATTCTTGCACAGGTGGAGTGGTGCTTCTGAATTTAAATTGCTGTACAAATTCATTTATTTATGGTGTGACTCAGTTCAAGTTTAGGGAGCAGTTCAAGAGTGTGGTGAAATATCCATTTACATCCATTATTCAACAACTTAATAAACAAAACAACTGATAGCAGACCAGAGGCGAGTACTGGAGCTTAGATTTCATGTTTGGAACATTTTGCCCGAGTCTTCAATCAACTGAATGACTGAGGATTTAAAATTCCTCCAGTTGTCGTGAAGGTACTGGTCATGTTGGAGGGGCGGAGGTCGATATTTGGACACGGACAGTGGGGAGGAAGAGAATTACAAGGTCCCCTACAGGACATGATGGGAAGAGCAACCATATGGCTAAATGTTCTCGCCCTTCCCGCCGGTGAGATATTCCAGTCCCCACAATGTAAATGGGGGGTTAAAAGAATCACCAGGGCATGCTTTGCTCCACCTCCACTCAGCTACTCATACCGGCTCAGATAGAAACAATATTTGCTGAAAAGACGGAATGCTGCAAATGTCAACATTATTTTTTGCAGTATTCTGATTATTTGGCTTTTGCAAATATTTGATTTAACCTGCATACACCCCCACCACCCCTCCATCCCCACCCCACCACACACTCCATCTTCTATCTCTATTTCTCTTGTTCTTTTCCAATCACTCCATTGAGAGTGGAGGGGTGGGTTCCTGTCTGCATAAGGACTGCTGAATGGACCATACATAAACAGAAGAGCTTGGGTAAGGCAGTGGGGTTGACGTCATAGTAGCCGACAACCATGACATCACAACTTAATGGCTGATTACTGGACAGGAATGTATTCCTTCCTGGTTTCAATGTCAGCTGATATGTGATATTGTAGATGGGATTATCTCTTCATGGTCCATCCATCCTTCCTTGGAATCGGCCAATATGCACCATAGCTGCTGCAGGGTCAATTCTGTGTGGAAGAGCATTATCAGAGGAGTGAATCCATATTCCCATTTTATGGTTCCACCTGCTATAAATCTGTAACTTCCAACCACTTTGCAGGTGAGAATTTAAGTATGTAAAGTAAGTGTGGGGGCGGGGGGGAGGGAGGGTGATGAGTCAGTTGATTAGGGGGGACATCAGGGAATACATGTGGTGGAGGCTAGTCAGGCAATTTAGGGGGTTGTGGCTCAGGGACTTGCATAGTTAGAGGTACAGGGAGATGGGACATCGTGGGAGTCAGATGATCAGGATCTCATGTAGACGGGACGGAGAGGTGGGGTTGTCAGTGGGAATAGGAGTCACATTGTCACAGGGTTGTGAGGTGGGGTAATCGCATCACCATTGCGGTGAAAAATTGGAAGTGGTAGTGATTCTTCTAACATTTCCTGGGTAACTATTCTGCTCATAAAACCTGAACCATCTGAAGACTCCGATTCAAAATGGAGATTCGGTTGGTTCCAGGTTTGGGCTAATTGTCGATTGGGAGTTTAGAAATACTGAGCAGCTCTTGGGTGTTGATCCAGAATGATCTCTTCCAGTGTAGACAATAAAAAAATAGAACAATCCTTCCTCCAACTTATAAATCAAAGAAAAGTTTTAATAAAGAAACTGCATTACTCCAAACTTGAGGCCTCACCCTGGGCCATTACAAGCAATCTGACAATTTGCAACAGGTTCTTATTTATACTGAGTCAGCTGCTCAGCTGATTATAACATCATTCTGTTATTAGTTATATGGTTTACTGGGTCAGCTGACACTTACAACTTGTTATCCAAGGTCACATTACAACATATATAATGTTGTCACCTGTTACGTTGTAACATTGGGGAACTTGGGGGAGGGGGCATTCCGATCCTCCAGTACATGTTTTGGGGTATTGCAAGGGTACGAGTCTCCTGCAAAGGGGTTTCGGGGCCACCCTGTTCCTCAATGACGAGGTGAGTACAGTACATCTGCGCAAAGGATACGAATGAGGAATTTGCAACCATCTTCACACACATCTGCCTCATAGACAATTCATCACGACCTCACCTAGAAAACCACAGCGTTGCACATGTGCGTCTTTGGCCAATTAAATTCACAGAAATAATGTCAGGAAAGATCCTGAAAGTGTTAAGTAGAACAAAGTCTCTGAACCCTGCTACATCCAAGCAGAATCTCGGCAGGATGAAGGCTGAAATGAAGAGCTTGTTGTATGAGGAACGGTTGAGGACTCTGGGTCGGTACTCCTTGGAGTTTAGAACGATGAGGGAGGATCTCATTGAAACTTACAGGATACTGCGAAGCCTGGATAGAGTGGATGTCGAGAAGATGTTTTCACTTGGGTGAAAAACTGGAACCAGAGGGCACAACCTCAGGCTAAAGAAATGATCCTTTAATACAGAGATGAGGGGGGATTTTTTCAGCCAGGGAGTGGTGAATCTGTGGAACTGTTTGCCACAGAAGGCTGTGGAGGCCAGGTCATTGAGTGTCCTTAAGATAGAAATAGATATGTTCTTGATCAATAATAGGATCAGCGGTCACCGGATTGGATCACCGAAGGTCTGACAATTGCAGTATTAAGTGGTAATCAGAGCTCCATGCCTCACCCTCCTCTGCAGTTGGAATGGGGTTGTGGTGAAACTGTGTGGTCTAATACTACTTCACGGTGTGTGAAGATACCTGACATGTTGATTTTCCTGGGCATGGCACTGGAACACCCTGGGAAGAATCCCGCACCCCTGGATTAGTGATGCATTTGGGAAGCCTGTCCTCAAGTCCTTTGCAACTGCATCCCCTGCCTCTCAACCGCGGGTTTGTAGAAACGGTTGTAACTGGACTGCCTAGGTTGGAATGCATGCCAGGTCTTGGATCGAAAAACAGCATTTTTGCCCCACTATTCGAGCAGTGAGAAGAGTTGGTAGCAATCCTTTCAATGTCGGTAGTGAACTCATGCAGTCAGAGATGACAGGAAATGAAAATTGAAATTGATGAACTTGTCCAATTCAATGTTGAACAATGGTGACTACATTGAAGGAAAAATCGTAACAATAATCAAAAGTTGATAAGGGAGGAAAGATTTGATAAATTGACAATGAGAAGGTAAAACTTCAGTTCGAGGGTCAAATATCTGTTCATTAATAATCATCAGGATAATGAATACTGCCAGAGCTGCCCTGCTGTGGACCTCTCAGTAAACAGTTACCATGAGCTTCTGTCCATGCAGTTCAGAATGGAACAGAGCAGTACCAATATAAAGAGTCATCTGGCAGTACAGAACTAAAGTGTTACTGAAAAAAGTGAGATGATGCAGCTTTTTGTCTTGTAGAAATTAGGGCATGGTCGTGATGTGGATACTGATGCAAAGTCTCCTCAGGAGTGCAAAACAAAAATACTCCATATGTCTCTTATTTCAGCAATACCAATGTGTTGCATTTTATACAAGTATCAGAAAATATCACCCAACAGGAAACATTTCCTCCTTTGCCAATTATTATATTTGTGAATCACAGGGATGGCTCCATGGATGGGAGCGGTCGTTAAGATGAAAGAGCAGTTTCAGAAGGGAAAGCAGCTGGTTCCACTCAGATTGGTGACCCACTCAGTACAATTCCACAATGACAAATACTCCCAGTAATGCATGGTCACTGGCGTCAGGAGTTCCATTCCAGTTAGAAACCTGAAGTCAGTACACTTCCACAGTGAAGGATGCTCCTGGTAATACATGTTCATTGGGGTCAGGGGTTCCACTCCAGTTAGTGACCCACACAGTTCATTTCTCTCGTGACACAATTCCCAGGAGTACAGGGACACAAGTGTCAGAATTCCATTTCAGTAAAGACCCACACTCTGAGAGAGATACTCCAGTAATACATGGGTGGGATCAGGTGCTCCACTCCAGTCAGTGATCATGCAGTACAGTTCTTCAGGGACAGACAGTCCCAGTTATACATAATCACTGGGGGGGGGGGTGGTGGTGTGGGGGGGGGGGGTGGGGGGGTGGTGGGGGGGGTGGGGGGGTGGTGGGGGGGGTGAGTGGGGGGGGTGGGTGTGGGGGGGGTGGTGGGGGGGTGGGTGTGGGGGAGGTGGTGGGGGGGTGCGTGTGGGGGGGGTGGTGCGGGGGGTGGTGGGGGGGGTGTGCTGGCGGGGGTGGTGGGGGGGTGGTGGGGGGGTGGTGGGGGGTGGTGGGGGGGTGGTGGGGGGGTGGTGGGGCGGTGGGGGGGTGGGGAGGGTGGTTGGGAGGGTGGTGGGGGTGGGGTGGGGCGGGGGGTGGGGCGGGGGGTGGGGGGGTGGTGGTGGGGGGCTGATGAGGGGGTGTGGTGGAGGGGTGGGGGGGCGGGGGCGGGGAGGGAGGGAGGGTGATTCGGGGAATGAGAGGCTACAAAAAGCTTGCAATGGATTTCAAATTGAATTTCATAACTTTCCTCAAATTATATTCAGGCCAAGCGACTGCGAGCTCTGAATGCCGTGTTGGCTGCCTACTTGTGTTTGAAGTCGAACTGAGAATGAGGGTTCGAGCTCATTGGATCTTTGAACTCATGACTCAAAGGGTGTTGTGGGATATAAAGGGTTTTCATTTTCAATCACAGGCATGGGTAATCGGGGAAGAGTGAACTTTACGGAAAATGTCCTAGACATGTTCTGGAAAAAAACCGATCAATTTTGATGGGAGACCACAAAGAGCAGCAGTCATTCAATCCGGTCAATTAATCAATCTCCTCAGCAATGACTGAAGATGTTTCTGACAACAGTCCCAATCAGGACTTACTCAACATTTTCCTGCTCATTGCTGCTCTGCTGGAACTACTCGGCTCCTGACTTAATTAGCACAGGAGCACGGTAGCACAGTGGTTAGCACTGCTGCTTCACAGCACCACGGACCCGGGTTCGAATCCCGGTTCTGTTCGCGGTCTGTGTGGAGACTTCAAGTACTCCCTGCATCTGCATGGGTTTCCTCCGGATGCTTCGGCTACCATCTACATTCTAAAACACATGCAGGTGAGATGCGCTGACCCGGACAGGTGCTGTACTATGGCGAAAAGGGGAATTTCACTTTGGAGTGTTAATGTAAGTCTTACTTAAGGAGATTAAGGTTCCGTTATCAGAAACCATTTTTGACCAGATGTGACTCATAAATAAACCATCATAAATAAATTTTAACATCTCATGCAGCCTCGGTCAAATATGGGCAAAATAACTGAATTCAGGGCATAATGTTCGAGGCCCAACTATCTTCAACTGCATCGTTGTTAACTTTCCCTGACATCACGGGACCTAAATGGGTTAGCTAACAGTTCACAGTGCTCCTCATGACTCCTCAAATACTAAAGCAGTCCCTGTTCATTTGCAGCAGGAATGAGCACATTTTCCTCCCCTGCAACCGGCAGCTCAAATGTTGAGAATGTAGGATAATGACAAATTTTAGCTGATGGTGTGTTTTGTCTAAACAGTTAATGCATTTTTGTTTACTTAGGTTTCATTTTGAGTTTCAGAGAAGGGTTTTGATTCGGTTGATTGACAGCCATGTAATTAAAGACAGGAGCTATACTTGCAGGAAAGCCAGTGCTTTAGTTTCATTTTTGTTTTCAAACAATTGAGAATTACTGACCAAAACTGAGAGGTCTCTCTCTCTCTCTCTCTCTCTCTCTTCAGAGGTGTTCAAAATGATCTCAGACTGTTAACAAGTTCCAGGAGATAAGTACGAGGTGCTTGCCAGTTGAGTTTGAAGGGTGTTTTAAGTCTGTAATGCGAATATTGCTTGAATTGGAACGAGTATAAGACCTATCCTACCACGTTTAAGTATTGTTCAAATGTTAAATGTTAACTGATTCATTTGTGAAATAAAGGTTGTTTCGGTAATAGCTTCCTAGCATCAATAGAATCAGATCTAGTGTGAAACATCTTATTCTCACATTAATACCAAAATGACAAATACTTGGAGTCTAGTCGAACTTCATGACATCGCTTGGTTTTGCTGTTTAGTCCCCGAACAGAGGCTGGAAGTGCATCATCAGTTCCAGGAGTATTACGTTGATAGTTTTTATTTACAAATGTTTCATTTAGTTGTGGTATCCCTTTACAGGACTGGTAGCTAGTTTTTATTTGATTTGTTACTTAGTTCATTTTTAACGGCACAGCTAATGTTAGACCCTACGGTTATTCCAAGTTCCAGATGGGAAGCTTTAAAATCCTGCTCTGAACTGTTTTTTTGTTATTTGGCAAACTGTGAGGAAGGATGTGAAAATCAAAGAAGGATGCCCTAAATGTGTCTGCAGTGATTTTAAATTAAATAAAATGACGGTGTATTGAATAACAGAACACACAAGAAAGTGAACGAGAAATACACTTCACTAATTTAATAACCACACACAAAGTTTTTATCTGTATCCAGTTCCAAATCCTTCTATCTTCCATAAATGCAACGCTATTTCTGTTGGCAAAATACAGTCATGGTTACCACACCAGGCAGTTATAACTTTTGGGATTTCTTCTGACATAGGGCAAAAGAAACAGTTTGCCAAACAGACTTTCCAACAGACAGAGTTTGATGGGAGTTCACACAGCTTTTCCTTCTGCAGACTGAGTTCTCCCAACAGCTAAATTGCATGCGTCCCAACATACTGATTCCCATTTTGATCATCCTTTATCTGAACTGACCTCCTCAGAAGTCACTCTAAATTACATTCATCTCATGAGTTCACGATTTCGAATGCAATTGTAAAGTTCAAACCCCATCTCCTCCTTTAATCCTCAAACATGTTTATTCACACCTTGGCATTCTATTCTCCATTGTTACTAAGTTTTCTGCTAAACATGTGTTGCAAGTATTTTTAGATTTATCATCATGACAAAATCACTAGTTCCATCAGCAAAGATTTCTCTGCAACTGCACAGTTTCCGTATCTGTAGAAATAAATGTTTACAGGCAGCGGAACATATTCTCAATTATTAAATTTCCTTGATTTTCACATTATCAGGATTTCCTGACAGGACTTGATTTGTCTGTTAGTTATGGTGTTTAATCACTCAAATCAAAAGATTACAAAGAAACATTTCCTCTTTGAGGGGGAAGTTCATGAGTCAATTAGTTAACCTATGTTGTGCAAAGAGACATTTATTTTAACATTGTTGTTTTTCCTGAAGGATAACGTACAGTAATGTAATGTTCCATTATGTAAGCAAATATGTTATTGATTGAAAGAACATCACCTTGTTCCATAAATCACCATCTGGCTTCAAAATGAATTAAAGCCCTTTTCCCCCACAGACACAACTGCTATTAGGGGCACTTTTTGATTCAAAACGATTCTTGACAGCATTCAATTGATTGAAGTATGGAGGGGTTTCCCTCTTTTCCTTTCTTTACTTGTACATTGAAGAATTCATGTAACTGGACATTTCATTAAGGTCTTGAACCAGCACATACGCAACTTCCTTAAAGATGTATGAAGAATCATCATATTCTTCGGGATTAATTCCTGCAATTGGTTCCACTCAGAAAGGTAACCCACTCAGTACCGTTCCACAATGACAAAGCTTGCGAGGATATCCTGACCTGTTGAATTTTTGGGGCATTATATTGGAACACGCTGGGAATAATCCCAAACCCATGGGTGAGTGATGCATTTGGGAAGCCTGCACTCAGGTCCTTAACAGCTGTATCAACTGCCTCCCACCCGCGGGTTTTAAGAAATGGTTGTAGCTGGGCTGTCTTGTCGGAATGCATGCCAGGTCTTGGATCAGAAAGCAACCTCTTTGTCCACTCTTTGTACAGGGTAGCTAGTTGGTAGCAATCCTTTGAATGTAGGTGCTGAACTCATACAATCAGGGATGACAGGGAAGGAAAATTGAAATTGATGACCTTCTCCAATTCAACACTAAACAATTGTGAATACATTGAAGGAAAAATCTGAATAATAATTAAATATTGGTAAGGGAGGAAAGATTTGATGAATGGATAATGAGAAGGTAAAACCTCAGTTGAAGGCTCAGCTATCTGTTTATTAATAATCGTCAGAATAGGGAATAGTGCCAATGCTGCCCTGCTGTGAACCTCTGAGTAAACAGTTACAATGAGCTCTTTTTGATACAGTTCAGAATGGAACAGAGCAGTACGAATATAAATAGTCATCTGGCAGTACAGAACTCAAGTGTTGCTGAAATAAAATGAGATGATGCAGCTTTTTGTCTTGCAGATATCAGGGCATACTCCTGACGTGGATATTGATGCAAAGTGTTCTGAGGAATGCAGAACAAAAACACACCACCTGTCTCTTTTTTCAACAATATCAACATATTCTGCTCCATCCAAGTATTACAAAGCACAACAGCAAAGATTTGCTCCATTGTCATCGATTACCGTTGTGAATCATAGAGACGTCTCCATGCAAAGGAGAGATCATTCACCTGAAACAGCAGTTTTAAGAGGGAAACCAATTGGTTCCACTCAGAAAGGTAACCCACTCAGTACCGTTCCACAATGACAAATATTGCCAGCTGTGCGTGGTTACTGGTGTAAGGAGTTCCATTCCAGTTAGAGACCACACTCCGTACAATTGCACAATGAAACATGCTCCCTGTATTACATGGTAAATGAGGTCAGGAGTTCCACTCCAATCAGTGACCCACACAGTTCAATTCTCTAGTGACAAATTTCCCAGTAATACATGGTCATCAGCGTCAGCATTCCATTCCAGTTAAGACCCACACTGTGAGTCAGACACTCACAGTAATACAGGGTTGGGATCAGGTGTTACGCTCGAGTTTGTGATCCATATGCAGTACAATTCTTCAGTGACAGCCATGCCCAGTAAGACATAATCACTGGAATGATGTTTTTCACTCCATTTAGTGACCCACACTCAGTGGCAATTTTGCAGTGAAAGAGACACCCAGGAACACATGACCATTGGGGATCAAGTGTTCTATTCCAGTTAAGAATCGTACTCGGTACAATGCTACAGTGATAGATACTCCAAGTATTTGCTTCACTTTGCTAATTCACGGTGCTAAAATATATTGTGTTGTAAAAAGTGTTCCACTATGAGCAAATACTCGGTGTCTTACTTTCAGTGGACATAAAATAATAAAACCATTGGGGTATTTCAAGGCCACTTGACTTAAAACATCGTTGATTTTGTGCTTGTATAATGGTGACCATAAAATCAGTGTAAAACCAGAGACAAACTCATACTCATAGATAAACACAACTTCAAAGGTCATACTCACTTACCCGGGACACCGATGACAGCAAGAATCATGTGGTATATTTTTCTGATAATCTCAAATGATTCCATAGTATACTCTGATATGATCTACCCTTTGAATTAAACTCTGAGTGATACATCCTCGGTGCCTTTCAATTATACACCCATGAAATCCCCACAGGGAGTTTAAGGATACCAAATTATACAAGTTGTTTTCATTTATTTTTAAGTCGCAGAAAGAAACAAAAAACAGGTTTGGAAAGCTGAGTCACACTCCTGTTATGGCAATATGTATTTACTACTGAGATCCCGTTGGAAAATTCTAAAATCGAGACAATTTTGATAACATTAACTGGCTAAAGGAAAAGGGATCTGTAATTTCAAAGCAGATGGTACATGTCTTCAAACTCCAACAGTCCCATATCTAGAAATCGTATTGTTTCAGTGATATCCTTCATTCTGATGTGCTCATTTGGTCAACAATTTCCAAGCTTTTGGAGTGTGAATTTTAGTCTTTTGTTTCAGAATTTAACAAACACAGTACTCGAATACAGGACTTGAATATAATGCAGCAACTTCAGCTAATATTGCTTGAAATTGCTCGAAATGATGGAGCAGTTCAAAGGATACAATACCCCAAACATACAGTGGCCGATCAAATCAGGACAACATTTCAACGAATACAGTCCCTCACACGGGGAGATTGCCTCATCTTGATATGGTCCCTCAAACGAATACAGAACCTCAATCTGATACAGTCCCTCAAACGAAGCAAGATCAGCAAAAAATAAAGACCCTCAATCAACTACAGCACCTCAAATACTACAGTCCTTAAAACTAATAAAGGACATCAAACGAATAAAGACCCTCAAATGAGAATAGTCCCTCCAACCAATATAGACCCTCAAAGTAATAGAGATGCTCAAATACAGACCCTCAAACTAATACAATCCCTCCAACTAACACGAACTCACAAGTTAATAGAGCCAATAAAACTAATTATTTTCTGCAATGTAATTGGGAGCAGGAAGGCTTGCATTTGCTAACCAGTGCCAGGTCTCCGAAGGTTCCATCATGGCTGGAGAACAACGTGAACTTTCGGGAAGAACATCCAATCACTGTGACCCATCAAGAAGAATGAAAAGAATAGGAGAAAGATCCTGCTTGAAGACAACAAAGTAGGAGCTAAATCGAAACATGACCTCAACAGTGATAATACCTTAATAGTTAGCCGAGTCACGTGAAACCTATCAGAGTGATCTAAAGATTATCCAGGTAAAAGAGTCACTGAATAAATGGTTTGGCAAAGGATTATCTCATTTCTATAAATATGTGAAGAGTAAAAGGATGAGACGTGAAGGAATAGGGCCGATAAAAGGTGAAGGCGGGAAAGTCTGTTTCAGAACCAGTAGAAATGGTCGAGGGGCCTAATGAGTATTTTGCCTCGGTTTTCACAGAGGAGAAGGACCTGGGTGGATGTACTGCGGGCTTGCAGTGGACTGAAAGGATTGAATATGTGGACTTTAACAAAGAGGTTATGCTGGAATCTTTAAATGGCATCAAGATAGATAAGTCGCCGGGTCCGGATGGCATGTACCCCTGGTTACTGTGGGAGGCGAGGGAAGAGATTGCAGAGCCTCTGGCGATGATCTTTGCGTCGTCGATGGAGACGGGAGAGGTGCCGGAGGATTGGAGGATTGCGGATGTGGTTCCTATTTTCAAGAAGGGGAATAGGGATAGCCAAGGAAATTACTGACCGGCGAGTCTAACCTCAGTGGTTGGTAAGCTGATGGAGAAGATCCTGAGGGACAATATTTATGAGCATTTAGAGAGGTTTAGTATGTTCAAGAATACTCAGCATGGCTTTGTCAAAGGCAGATCGTGCCTTACGAGCCTGGTGGATTTCTTCGAAAATATGACTAAACACATTGACGAAGGGAAAGCAGTAGACGTGGTTTATATGGATTTTAGCAAGGCGTTCGATGAGGTGCCCCATGCAAGGCTTCGAGAAAAAGTGAGAGGGCATGGGATCCAAGGGGCTGCTGCCCTGTGGATCCAGAACTGGCTTGCCCAAAGGATGCAGAGAGTGTGTATAGATGGGTCTATTTCTAAATGGAGGTCGGTCACCAGTGTTGTGCCCCAGGGATCTGTTCTGGGACCCTTGCTGTTTGTCATTTTCATAAATGACATGGATGAGGAAGTGGAGGGTTGGGTTGGTACGTTTGCCGACGACACGAAGGTTGGTGGGGTTGTGGATAGTCTGGAGGGATGTCAGAAGTTACAGAGAGACATAGATTGGATGCAAGACTGGGCGGACAAGTGGCAGATGGACTTCAACCCAGATAAATGCGTTGTGCTCCATTTTGGCAGGTCAAATGGGATGAAGGAGTACAATATAAAGGGAAAGATTCTTAGTACTGTCGAGGATCAGAAGGACCTTGGGGTCCGGGTCTACAGGACTCTAAAATCGGCCCCGCAGGTGGAGGAGGTGGTTAAGAAGGCGTATGGTGTGCTGGCCTTTATCAATCGAGGGATCGAGTTTTGGAGTCCGGGGATAATGAGGCAGCTAAATAAGACCCTCGTCAGACCCCAGTTGGAGTACTGTGCTCAGTTCTGGTCGCCTCAGTACAGGAAGGATGTGGAAAAGATTGAAAGGGTGCAGAGGAGATTTACAAGGATATTACCTGGATTGAGTGGCATGCCTTATGAGGATAGGCTGAGGGAGCTCGGCCTTTTCTCCTTGGAGAGACGTAGGATGAGAGGGTACCGAATAGAGGTATATAAGATGTTGAGAGGCATAAATCGGGTGGACTCTCAGAGGCTTTTTTCCAGGGTAGAAATAGCTGCTACTAGAGGACACAGGTTTAACGTGCTGTGGGGTAGGTACAGGGGAAATGTTTGGGGGAAGTTTTTCACACAGAGGGTGGTAGGCGAGTGGAATCGGCTGCCGTCAATGGTGGTGGAGGCAAACTCAATAGGGTCTTTTAAGAGACTCCTGGATGAGTACATGGAGCTGATGGAGAAGATCCTGATAGGATGGAGGGTTATAGGTAGACCTAAAAGGTAGGGATATGTTCGGCACAACTTGTGGGGCCGAAGGGCCTGTTTTGTGCTGTAGTTTTTCTATGTTTCTATGTTTCTCATGTCATGGGGCACAGACACTAACATTTGGACAGCCTGGGACTGCAGGGTCGCCACGTTAATGGGACTGGGAGTAGTGTCCTCGCAGAAAAAGAAAATAAGGTGGTTACGAAGAGATTAAACCAGGAGGTGAAAGAGAGTGCCCAGGTGAAAGAAGTTAAACAGCGAATGTGGGAGGCGATGTTGACCAAATAGTCTCATAATCCAACGGCCTCGGTTAATGCTGTGGTGATATCCACTGAAATCCAACCATGGCAGCTGGTGGAAACAAAATTCAATTAATTACTAAATCTGGAATTGAACCTTGTGTAAGTAATGCTGGCTATTGAACTATCATGAGTTGTCACAATAACCCATCAGATTCAAAGAACAAACAACAAACAAAGAACAGTACAGCACAGGAAACAGGCCCTTCGGCCCTCCAAGCCTGTGCCGCTCCTTGGTCCAACTAGACCAATCGTTTGTATCCCTCCATTCCCAGGCTGTTCATGTGACTATCCAGGTAAGTCTTAAACGATGTCAGCGTGCCTGCCTCCACCACCCGACTTGGCAGCGCATTCCAGGCCCCCACCACCCTCTGTGTAAAAAACACCCCTCGAATATCTGAGTTATACTTCGCCCCTCTCACCTTGAGCCCGTCACCCCTCGTGAACGTCACTTCTGATCTGGGAAAAAGCTTCCCACCGTTCACCCTATCTATACCCTTCATAATTTTGTACACCTCTATTAGATCTCCCCTCATTCTCCGTCTTTCCAGGGAGAACAACTCCAGTTTACCCAATCTCTCCTCATAGCTAAGACCCTCCATACCAGGCAACATCCTGGTAAACCTTCTCTGCACTCTCTCCAACGCCTCCACGTCCTTCTGGTAGTGCAGTGAACAGAACTGGACGCAGTACTCCAAATGCGGCCTAACCAGCGTTCTATACAGCTGCATCATCAGATTCCAGCTTTTATACTCTATACCCCATCCTATAAAGGCAAGCATACCACATGCCTTCTTCACCACATTCTCCACCTGTGTTGCCACCTTCAAGGATTTGTGGACTTGCACACCTAGGTCCCTCTGTGTTTCTATACTCCTGATGACTCTGCCATTTATTGTATAACTCCTCCCTACATTATTTCTACCAAAATGCATCACTTTGCATTTATCCGGATTAAACTCCATCTGCCACCTCTCCGCCCAATTTTCCAGCCTATCTATATCCTGCTGTATTGCCCGACAATGCTCTTCGCTATCCGCAAGTCCAGCCACCTTCGTGTCATCCGCAAACTTGCTGATTACACCAGTTACACCTTCTTCCAAGTCATTTATATATATCACAAATAGCAGAGGTCCCAGTACAGAGCCCTGCGGAACACCCCTGCGATCTGGATTGCCAATGTTTTCTTATTACTTTTCATGAAAGAAGAAGGAATGTTCAATGTTGGAAAAGAAGTGAGTTCGAGCATACTACTATTAAATTTGTCTGCTTCGTTGTAATAAAATGTATATATACTTTATAGAGTTGTTGTTGAGCCATTAATTTAAACTCTTTCCAAACATTTAGTTTAATGGGACAAGCCAAGGACCGGAGTCGACTCAGATTCTCTTAAGCAAATTTCCATTCATTCAATATTTTAGTTACAAAACTTAAACTTACGACAGTTACAACACTTTAATTGTTTTATTGAACATTAACTCTCAACTGAACATTTTTAACTGAAACCATATACTATCCCGTTTAGATCATAATGGCCAGGTCCATTCCCGATGTAGAATCTGTCCCTGTGGTCATTCTCTGAAGGTGTTTTTCAGGGCACACTTGCGACAGCTGATCTGAGTTATCGCTAAAGATAAAGGACTGAATATCTCTTAATCTGCAAACTGCCCAAACCTTCCAATAAGTTCTGTGGCAGTCAGCGAATGGTGCATCAAGCAACCGATCACTTCATTCGTCCTGGCCAATGGATGTACACACAAATAATTCCACAATTCTTAGTTCAAATGTCATGTAGGTCACATTGCCCGAATCCATATATGTATAGGAGAAAATCTTAACACTGGAGTCTAGCCTTATCCAAACATTCCACCGCATTTGGTTCGCACAGGAAGTTTCAGGCCATAGTTCAAAGATCAGACCACAGAAACAGCAGCTTTACAACTTGCAGCTGTTATAGCTTGACCAAAAATCCTAGAATGCTTAATTCTTAGTAACCATTGCTTGTTGAAGCCAATATTGCCATTATTGTTGTTGACAACACTGTCGTCATTCTTTCTCCATCCACAGAGTACTATCAGTGTAAAAACTATCGATTGTGCTAAGTGAAGCCGAATTTTCATGCTGTTGTTTCATTTTTTAAGGAGGGAGGTTTGACGAGCCTTGAAGAATTGTTGTTTTATCATGCATCTTGTAAGTTGTATGTTTATAAGTTGACTCAGTTTTATACGGTGCCAATTTGTCTGGGCAACCGGCAGGTCAAATGTTGAGAATGTAGGATAATGACAAATTTTATCTCATGCTGTGTTTTGTCTAAGCATAGTTAATGTATTTTTCTTTACTTAGGCTTCACTTGGACTTTCAGAGTCGGGTTTTGATTAGATTTATTGACAGCCATGTAATTAATAAGAGGAGGTATGCTTGCAGGAAAGCCAGTGCTAGAGTTTCTTTTTTTTTTTCAAAACAAAATGAAACAATTTGCTGACCATAACTGTGAGGTCTCTCTCTCTCTCTCTCTCTCTTTCTCTTTCCAGAGATGTTCAAAAAGCTCTCAGGCTGTCAGCATGTTCCAGGACCTAAGTGTGTGTTGCTTGCTAATTGAGTTTGAAGGGGATTTTAAGTCTGTAAGAGGAACATTGCTTGAATTGGAACTAGTTTACAATCTATAGTGAATATTGTATTGTAAAAAATATTGTAAAAAAAATTTACAATACAATCATATCCATGTTTAAGTATTGTTCAAATGTTAAATGATAACTGATTCATTTGTTATAGTTACACTGTATTGTTAAATAAAGGTTCTTTCGATAATAGCTTCCCAGCATCAATAGAATCAGACCTGGTGTGAAACATCTTCTCCTCACATTAATGCCAAAATGGCAAATCCTTGGAGACTAGTCTAACTTCACAATAGACCTTGGGGTTTCATTTTAGTACCCGAACAGTGGCAAGAAGAGCATCATCATTTGCAGGAAATTTTCTTTGATAGTTTGTATTTGCATTTGTTTCATTTCATTGTGGTATCTCTCTAAAGGCCTGTTAGCTAGTTTTTAACAAGTTTGTTAACTAATTCATTTTTAATGGCACGGCTAATATGAGATGCTACAGTTATTTCAGGTTCCAGATGGGAATCTTGAAAGACCTGCTCCGAACTGTATTTTGTTATTTGGTATATTTTGAGGAAGGATCTGAGAATCAGAGAAGGATGTCCTGGTGATTTTAAATGAAATAAAATGACTGTGTATTCAATAAGAAAAGACAGGAGGAAGTGAAGGAGAAATACAAGTAACTAATTTAATCATGATACACATAATTATTAGGGGTACCCACTCCCAAGTCCTTTCTCTTCCCTAACTTCAGAGCTGTTTCTGTTGGAACACTGGCAGTTATAACTTTTGGGATTTCTTCTGATGCAGGGCAGAAGGAACGGTTTGCTAAACAGGCTTTCCTACCGACAGAGTTTGATGGGAGTTCACAAAGCTTTTCTTTCTGTGGGCTGAGTTCTCCCAACAGCTAAATTGCATTGGTCCCGATATACTATTTCCGATTCAGAACATCATTTATCAGAACTAACCTCCGCAGAAGTCATGCCAAATTAGGATCATCTCATGAGTTCACGATGTGGAAAAAAATTATGAAGTTCAAGCCTCATCTTCATTAATACTCGAACATGTTTACTCGCATCTTTGCATTGTATTTTCCATTGTTACTAAGTTCTCTGCTAAACATGTGTTTGTAGTGTTGTTAGGCAATCATCATGTCAAAAGCACTAGTTCGTTCACCATAGTTATCTGTCCAACTTTGCAGTTTCCATTTCTAAAGAGTTAAAGACTGACAGCCAGTGGAACACATTCTCAACTATCAAATTTGCTTGATTTTCATATCTTCCTTGATTTGCCTATTAGTTATCTTGCTTAATCACTCAACTCAAATGATTACAAGGAAACTTTTTCGCTTTGAGGGGAAGTTCATGAGTCAGTAAGTTTAGTTAATCGAAAGTGCACATGGAGAGATATTTTGGACATTGGTTGTTTATTAAAGAGGACGGATAGAAATGCAATGTTCCATTCTGTAAACAATTGCACTGTTGATTGAAAGAACATCACCTAGTTCCATACTTCACCATCTGGCTTCAAAATGAATTAAGGCTCCTTTTCCCCATAGCGCCAACTGCTAGAAGAGGGCATGTTTTGATTCAAAATGATCCTTGGTACCATTCAATTGATTGGAGTATTGAGGGGCATCCCTCTTTTGCTATCTTTATTCGTGAATTGAATAATTGATGTCACCGGACATTTAACTAAACTCTTGAACTGCTCCCTGAACTTGGATTGAGTCAGCCCATAGATAAATGTATTTGTGCAGCAATTTAATTCCACCAGCATATATCCGACTTCCTGAAAAATATATGACGAATCAATAAAGTCTGCCGGATTAATTCCTCTAATTGTATAATATAAGAAATTTATCAGATATAAAAGCCACAGAAGAATAAAGCTGCCAGATATGGCGAAAAGTAAAATCATAGACTTCCTTCTGCTCTCCATCTCTGGGTCATTGTGATTCTCCCCCTTATTCTGGCTCATCAGTCCTTTACGGACTCGACTTCTCACTAAAATGTATCTGACTGTCATAGCATTGAACAACAGAATTAAAATATATGGGAGCAATGGAATTGAAATCCTATCAAACCAGTCAAATGCCACCCAAGCAGGATCAGTATAATAGCTTGGATTATTATCACAGAACCAGGGAACATTGTCAATTATCGCACCAGGTTGAAATGTAAAATAAAGGGGAATACATTTTAAACAGTTCAGGATGCAGATTGTTGATAGAACCACAGTTGCAGTTTTCTCAGTGCAATATTTTAGTTTCAGTTTCTGACAACAAATGGCCACAAACCGATCAAAGGAGAACATGACAGTAAACCAGGTCGAGCAGTTTGCAGTGGCATTAACCATGATAAAGATAACACTACAGACAGGGGTGATGTCCAGAAAAGATCCTGGGAAATAACGAGAAATGAACTGATACAGTAGCACCGCAATGAAAGTGAATATTAGATCCGACAATGCCATGGCAACCAGGTAATTGGTGGTGCAGGCGGAGAGGCCACACATTCTCCGGGACAGGACAACAGTTGTCAGTAAATTGACTGCAAGAGAGATAAAGAGAAAAAGATTAGATACTATCAACTAAACATTCTTGGTGCGTGAACTCATTTAGTGAGTGCATGATATCACAACTCAAAAATTGATTATTTGCGTGTGTGCGTGTGTGTGATACGTGGTGCTCAGGGGATAATGTTTAAGAAATTTCAATCCCATCTGAAAGTTGCCGAGTGCCAGATAGAATGAGATTGGTTTGGAGAGAAGGGACAAACAGCCAATCACTTCAGAAGAGCTGGAACTTTAATGATTTAATGATGATCGAAGTCTCTGATTAAATGTGGTTGACAAATGTTTCTCTGGCCAGGTGCGTTTTTCCCTGTTCGATTCCACTTGGATAATCCCAGCCTTAGCAATCCCGGGATACTTGGGTTTGGACTCCTTCAACTCTGGGGTAACATGCCATTCAGACACGTTGGGATTGCCCCCTCCCACGCCGCCCCCCCCCCCCCTCCCCAGCCTCCATTGCAATTGGGCATTTAATCAGATCCTCACTGTGAGTGGATGCCTTCACGCCCTGGGGGAATTATTGGATCACCAATAAGGTCTGAAAATGTCAATATTAATTGCTGATAGGAGCCCCATGACTGAACCTCCTCTGGGGTTGGAATGGGTTTGGGGTAATACTGTGAGCTCTAATAGCACCTCAAGGTTTGTGAAGGTATCCTGACATGTTGCTTTTTCCAGGCATTGCACTGGCAGACCCTGGGAATAATTCCAAACCCCTCGGTTATTGATGCATTTGGGAAGGCTGTCCTCAGTTCCTTAGCAACTGCATCTCCTGCCTCCCAACCGCGGGTTTGTAGAAACGGTTGTAACTGGGCTGCCTAGTTCGGAATGTATTTCAGTTCGTGGATCAGAGAACAAGCTTTTTGTCCCACTGTTCGGGCAGGGAGAAAGGTTGGTCACAATCCTTTAATTTAGAAAGTAAACTCATGCAGTCAGAGAAGACAGAGGAGGAAAAGTGAAATTCATGAAAATCTCCAATTCAACAGTAAACAATAGTGAGTACATTGAAGGAAAATCATAATAATAATTAAATATTTGTAAGGGAGGAAATGTTTGACAAAGTAACAACGATAACGTAAAACCTCAGTGGGAGGCTCAAATATCTGTTCATAATAATTATCAGAATAGGGAATAGTGCCAGTGCTGCCCTGCTCTGACCATCTCAGTAAACAGTTACCTTGCGGTTCTGTTGATGTCGTTCAGAACACAACAGAGCAATACCAATATACAGAGTCATCTGGCAGTACAGAACTGAATTGTTGCTGAAAAAGCGAGATGATGAAGCTTCTTGTCTGGCAGACATCAGGTCATCGTCCTGATGTGGATATTGATGCAAAGTGTCTGAGGAGTGCAAAACACTCCTCATGTCTCTTTTTTTCAGCCGATATATTCTATTTATCAAGTATTAGGAACAATCACCCACTGGCAAAGATTTCCTCCATTGCCATTGATTACATTTGTGCAATCTCAGCAACGGCTCAATGGATTCGAGAGATCATTCACCTGAAACAGCAGTTTCAAGAGAGAAACCAGTTGGTTCCACTCAGATAGGTAACCCACTCAGTACAATTCCACACTGACAAATACTCCCAGCAATACATGGTCACTGGGATCAGGAGTTCCACTCCAATAAGTGACCCACACAGTTCAATTCTCTAGTTACACATTTGTCGCCAGGGTTAGAATTCCACTCCAGTTAAGACCCACAATCTGAGACAGATGCTCCCAGTAATACATGGTTGGGATCAGGTGTTACACTCTAGTTAGTGATCCATATGGAGTAAAGTTATTCAGCGACAGATACGATCAGGAATACATAATCATTGGGATCATGTGTTCCACTCAAGTTAGTGACCCACACTGCATGCAATTCGACAGTGAAAGAGACTCCCAGTAATGCATGACGACTGGGCGTCAAGTGGTTCATTTTGTTTAAGATCCACACTCGGTACAATACTACAGTGACACTTACTCCCAGTATTTGTTTCACGTTGCGAGTTCACAGTGCTAAAATCTATTGTGTTGTACAAATTGTTCGACTATGAGCAATTACTCTTTGTCTTCCTTTCAGTAGAGGTAAAATAACAAAACCAGAGTGGTAGTTCAGGAGACTTGACTTAAAGTATCATCGATTTCGTGCCTGTAAACTGGTGACCACCAAATCAGCTTAAAACCAGAGACGAGCTCATACTGATAGATAACCACAACTTCAAAGTTCATACTCACTTACCAGGGACACCGATGACAGCAAGAATCATGTAGTATATTATCCTGATAATGTCAAACGTTTCCATACTTAACTGTGAAGTGATCTGTCCTTTGTATTAAACTCTGAGTGATACATCCTGGGAGCCTTTCATTTATCCCCCATGAAATCTCCACAGGGAGAATAAGGTTACAACATCCGACAAGTTGTTTTCATTTACGTTTATGTTATCAGAAAAAAAGGAGACTTGGACAGCTGAGTCACGCTTCTGTTATGGCAAAATGTATTTATTACTGAGATCCGCTTGGAAAGTCCCAAAATCCAGAAAATATTGATAACATTAACTGGCTAAAGGAAATGGACACTGTAAGTTCAAAGCATATGGTACATGTCTTCAAAATCTATCAGGGCCATATTTAGAATTCATATTGTTTCAGTGATTTCCTTCATTCTGGTGTGCTCATTCAGTCAAAAAATTCCACAATTTCGAGTGTGAAATTTAGTCGTTGGATTTCAGAATTTCACAAATGCAGTACTCAAAGACAGGACTCAAATCGAAGGCAGCAACTCCAGCCAGTATTGCTTCAAATTAACTGAGCAGCTCAAACTGATAGAGCAGTTCAAAGAATACAACTCCACAAACTTACACTGGTCTATCAAATCAGGATAACCTTTCAACTAATGCTGGCTGTCAAACTGGGACATACCTGATATAGTCCCTCAAACCAGTACACACCCTCAATCTGATACAGTCCCTCAAACTAATTAAGATCAGCAACAAAATAAAGACCCTCAAACAACTACAGTACTTGAAATACTGCAGTCCTTAAAACTAATAAAGGACATCAAGCGTATGAAGACCCTCAAACCAAAATAGTCCCTCCAACTAATACAGTCCCACAAAGTAATACAGACGCTCAAAAAAATACAGATCCTCAAAGGAATACAATCCCTCAAACAAACACAAACCCATAAATTAATAGAGCCACAAAACTAATTCATTTCAGCAACTTCAATTGGGAGCAGGAAGGCTTACATTTCCTAACCGGTGTTGGGTCTCAGAAGGTTCCATCATGGCTGGAGAACAAAGTGGATTTTCTGAAGGAACGTCCAATCACCGTGATACATCAAGAAAAAAGAAAAGAATAGGAGGAAGATCCTCTCTGTAGACAGCAAAGTAGGAGCTAAATCAAAATGAGACCTCAACAGTTATAATGATTATTGTCCGAGTCACATGAAAACTATCAGAGTGATTAATAGGTTATCAAGGCGTGAGTGTAGTGAAGGAGTGGTTTGGGAAAGGTTTATCTCATTTCGTAAGACACAGACACTCGTATTTGACAGACTGGGGCTGCACCCTTGAAGGGTCTCCACATGAATGGGACTCGGAGTTGTGTCCTCGCAGAAAGGATGAATAAGGTGGTTACAAGGAGATTAACCAGTAAGTGACAGACAGAGCTCAGGGGGAAAATGTAGAACAGAGAATATTAAAACAGAGAATATGGGAGGAGTTAGTGACCCAATGACCTCGCAATCCAACGGCCTAGGTTAATGTTGTGGTGATATCTACTGAAGTCCAGCTACGGCAGCTGGTGAAAATAAAATTCAATTAATTACTAAATCTGGAATTGAAAGCTTGTCTAAGTAATGGTGAATACTGATCTATCATGATTTGTCACAAAAAACGTTCTGGTTCACGAACATTTTTTTCGGTGAAGGTGAAGAAATCTGCTATCCTTACATGAATGTCCTATATGTGAATCCAGATTCACAACAATACGGTTGATAATTAACTGTCCTCTGAAATGGCTGGAGCACATAAATCCATTTGATGGCACTTAGAGATAGGCAATAATTGTCTCACCAGCCATGCCACATCCCATGAACGAATATACATTTCCAAATATACAGGAAAGAGAAAAAGAGTTGTACAAGTAAGAATAAAAGGGAACAGAATAAAACAACAGTTAGAAATGATACTCTGAGCAACACTGCTAAAAGGGAAACTATTCGATGTAAAGTAATTGACCCCGGGAGAGGAATAGGAAATTTGTGAATGAAAATTGATAGAAGGACAAGTTAGACTTTTTGGACCAAATATTCCTTCTTATGAAAATGCTTGGAGAATGAGAAAAACATTAAATACAGGCACGTACATAACTTGGAGGGCATTTAAATCATTTATGGGATGTGGGCATCATTCAATCGGACGCCAGTTCTTGCCCACTGACACTTGCTCTTGAGAAGGTGGTGATGAGCTGCCTTCTTCCCGCTGCAGTCTCTGACGTCTAGGTACACCAGCACTGCTGTTCGGGATGGATTTCCAGGACGCTCATCTGTGAAACAACCACGATATATTTCAAAATCGGGATGTTCATTGGCTTGGAGGGGAACCTGCATTTGGTGATGTCCCAGGTATCTGTTTCTCGTGTCTTCCGAGATGGTGGTGGTCGTTGGTTTGTAAGGTGCTGCCTAAGGAGGCTGGGTGAATCCCTGCAGTGCATCTTGTAGATGTTACAATCGACTGGAACTGTATATCCGTGCTGGAGGGAGTGAATATTTGTGGATGTGATATCAATCAAACGGCTGCTTTGTCCTGGACGAGGCCAAATTACTTGAGTGTTACTGAAGCTGCACTCACCCTGTCAAATGGACAATATGCCATCACACACCTGATTTGTGCCCTCTCGATGGTGGACAGGCTTTGGGGATTCCAGAGGCTGATTACTCATTGCAAAATACATAACCTCTCACCTGCTTTTGTTGCAAGAGTATTTGTATGGCTCCAGCAGTTCAATCTCTCATCAATGGTAACCCCAGGATGTTGCTGGTGGGGGATTCAGGGATAATAATACCACTGAATATAAGGGGCGATGGTTAGATTAACTCTTGTTGGAGATGGTCATTGCTTGGAACTAATGAGAGGCGAATCTCACTTACCAGCTGTCAGCCGAAGCCTGGATATTGTCCAGGTTTTCCTACTTTTAGACATTAAACTCTTCAGTATCTGCAGAGATCTTAATGGCGCTGAGTATTGTGCAGTCATCAGCGAACATTCCCAGTATGATGGAGGGAAGGTGACTTCTGAAGGCAGCTGAATGTTTTTAGGCCGAGAAATCTACCCTGAGTACCTACTGCAGAGATGACGTGGAACTGAGATGAGTGACATGCAACCGTCACAACCATCTTGCTTTGTCCAAGTAATGACTCCAACCAGTTGAGTCCCTTTCCGAGTCTTCGAATAGCATCCAATTAATAGAATGTTTAGAAGCGGAGTGATGGGGGAGGGGTAGAAGATGTTTACGATGTGCAAAACAGACATTAACATCCGAGGCTCAGATAAGGAGGATGTCGACTCTCAGAGACTCTCCACATAAAGTGTCAAAGCTGATAATGTGTAAAATGGCAGAAAATTGGCAGGTGTGAAAAGGTGAATTTAACATGATTCAGAACAAGCTCATGCCCAAAAGCGCAAGAGGTGTTTCTTCCAAGAGAAACAGCTGTGGAGGATAAAGAGGGAAGAGACAATATAAAAATAGTGAAATATATGCATAAATGCAAAGGTGGCACAAGTCTTGATGTCACGGAAGATGCAAAGAACCGTAAATGTTGACAAAGTAGAGAGTAAAAATATTTCATAGAATCCCTACAGAGCCGAAGGAGGCCATTCAGCCCATCGAGCCTGCCCCGACATTCTCTGACAGAGTACCATACCCAGGCCTTTTCCCCAAACTATCCCCATAATCCCACACATTTACCATGGCTACTCTATCTAACCTACATCTCATTGAACACTGAGAGGCAATTTAGCATGGCTAATCCACTTAACATGCACATCTTTCGACTGTGGGAGGAAAGCGGCGCATCCGAATGAAACACACACAGACACGGGGAGAACGTTCAGAACCACACAGACGGTGACCCGAGGCTGGAAGTAAAACCGGGTCTCTGGCACTGTAAAATAAATGGTGGGAGAGAGGGTGGGTTGGTTGGGATTGGAGGGTGGCGGAGGGCGGGGGGGGGGGGGTGGGAGGGGGGAGGGTGCGGTGAGGGGATGGATCGTGGGAGTTGTGGGGGAGGGAGCTACAACATTCTGGCAATCGATCCCAACAGAAGTAAATATCTTTCCTCGAATTATGTTCAGAATAAAAGTGACCGGGAGCTCTGAATGTCGTGCTGGCTGCCCACTTGTGGCTGTCGACAAATTGAGAATGTGGATTCGAGCTCATTAGATCCTTTGACTCATGAACTATTTACAGTCTGCATCAATGGTTTGCTTAAAGGGTTCAAATGAATGGGAGCTAAATTTGGCAATAGCACAAAGAAAGTTAGGAACAAAAGCTATCATGAGGAGATAGAAATTTTGAACAGGAATACAGGCAGGTTGAGTGAGCGGGCGTAAAATGGCAAGAGAACAATCTGGGAAATGATAACTTGTTCACGTGGCAGGATGCAATTTAATTGGAACAAGTTTGCAAAATTCAGTGGCGCAGAGAGATCTGATTGTCCCGCTAAATGTGTCAAGAAAAGGTAGCCTGCAGATTCAGCAAGTGATTAGGAAGACAAATAAAGTATTGGTGTTTATTGCGAGGTGAATGCAATATAAAAGTACAAAAATTTTACTAAAGCTGGACATGGCATTGGTGAGGTGGTACCTGTGGGAGAGAATAGAACGAGGGGATACAATTGACAAATAAGCGGTCTACCATTTAAGATGGAGATGAGGAGAATTTGTTTTCACTCTATTCGTCATTTTTATCTGGGATGCTTTTCACCATAAAACAATGGAAGCTGGGACATAGAGTTTATTCAAGACAGAATTGGCATATCTTTGGTCGACGTTTGAGTCGAGGGTTAGAAAAGGGAGTGGAGAGCGGGCAGATGGCAAAGTGGAGTTGAGATCCCACTCTGATTTTACTGAATAGTGGAACAGGCTCTAAGGCCTGCATGCTCTATCCCTGAAGTCCTGTGTTCCCGGCCACAAAGAGCAGGTGCCATTCAATCCGGCCAATTAATCTATGTCCTCTGCAATCATTGAAGATGTTCTGACAACGCTACCAATCAGGACTTACTCAGCATTATCTTGCTCACTGCTGCTCAGGTTGTGCTCTGCCAGAACTGCTTGCCTCCTGACCTAATTACTGCCTCGTTCAAATATGGGCAGAAGAGCTGAATTCAAGGCATGGTGTTCGAGGCCCAACTATCTTCAACTGCGTCATCGGTTACCTTCCCTACCATCTTGGGATCGAAATGGGAGTGTTAGTTAAGAGTTCACCAGTTCACAGTACTCGTCATGACTGTTCAAATACTGAAGCTGTCCCCGCCCATATGCAGGAGGAAGGAGCACAATCCTGGCTTTGGCTGATCAGTGCAAAATAACATTGTGACACACAAGTGCCAGACAATGATAATCATTTCAGAAGCGTCTTTGTGCTGCCATATTTCTGTAGATATGTGTGCATGCGATGGGTATTCTGCAGTGAGTAGTTTACAGTCTGACTCCTCAAACACTGTCCACCCTCTGCAAGGCACAAGTCAGGAGTTTGATTGAACAATCTCCATTTGCCCGGATGAAAGTGATTCCATCAACACTCAAGAAGTTCCACACCACACAGGACGTGACCGATTCAGTCACCATAAACATTTAATCCCTTCTCAGCAGGGCACGGTGGTGTGTACATATACGAGATGCACTGGAACAACTTTCATCTCCCTTACTACAGCTCTTACCAAACCTGCGACGTTTATCATCTGGAATGAGAAGGGCAGCAACTGCATGGAAACAAATCACCTGCAATTACATCTCCAAACCACACACAATTTGGATTGGGACCTATTTCACGGTTCCTCTGGTCACTACATTAGCACCCTGATGCACCCGGCCTAACAGCCTGTTGGACTGCAGTAGCTCCAAAGGTTGGCTCAACACCACTTCTACTGGATAATGAGGAATGGGCCTGTTACAGTGCGAAGTGATGTTTGGTTTGAGGTTCTGTATTATTCTGAGGGACAATATTGCCTCAAGTTGTTGAATCAGTTTGAAAATACATTGAATCAATTTCCCCACTTGAATTATTGAACAAATTAAAACAGTTGAAGAGGGCAGCTGAATCTAGGGCATCATTACTGCCACCCAGAGAGGACATCTCAACTTCAGAAGTCAATTCCTGGCTGCCGGTAGCAGAGTGAAGTGCAGCTGAAGTCAAGGGGTGGCAGAGTGGCAGAATGGTTAGCACTGCTGCCTCACAGCACCAGAGATCCGGGTTCGATTTCTGCTTGATCCACCATATGTGTAGAGTTTGCACTTTCTCCCCGGGTCTGTATGGGTTTCTTCCTGGTGCTCCGGTTTCCTCCCACAGTCCACAGATGTGCGAGACAGGTTGATTGGTCATGAAAAATGGTCACTTAGTGTCAGGGCAACAGCAGGATAAATACGTGGGACTACAGGGATAGGGGCTGGGTGGGATTGTGATCGGTGCAGACTCGATGGACCGAATGGCCACCTTCTGCACTGCAGGGATTCCTACTATGATCCTCCAAGGTGTTTCGGATAAAGATGAGGGTGCACATGTCTTGGGGATGGCGGGGTTTGGCGGAGGAGTGTAGGGGGTGGGTGGTTAGAACCACGATCACAGTCTCAGAACAACAGGTATGCCAATTGTCAATGAGGTGAGGAGGAGAGTCTTCAGGCAGGAGGTGCTGACGTTTTGGTGTGCACGACCTCAGAGAAGGCTGTGAAGTCTCAGTGGTTGAGAATGTTCAAAGCAGAGGTCCATACATTACTAGGCAGAAATTACATCCAGCGATCTGAGTATAGTGCAGGAAGATGGCATTCTGGTGAAAGATCAGCCATTATCTAATTTATTGGCGGACCAGGTTTGATGGGCCGATTGGCGGAGCAGGCACGATGGGCTCATTGGCCTTTCCCTGCTCAATTGTTCCCATATATGTGACTTAGAGATGGACCTTGATATTTTTAAATATTCAAAATAGGTCCCAATCCAAATTGTGTGTGGTTTGGAGATGTAATTGCAGGTGATTTGTTTCCATGCAGTTGCTGCCCTTCTCATTCAAATATTCAAAACAATTCAGCTTGAAATTGTCATCAATTCGTAAATGTAATCAACGTTGCTCTATTTTTAGGGTTTTCCAATTAAGTCTCCCACAACAGTGATCTAACTCCGATCTCATTATCTGTTTGTAACTTCATGGTCTCAGTGGAAATTCCACATGATAGAAGTTAAATGTCCTGTGACTGCATCAACTCAGAATTTAATTCCCAGAGATTGTCAACAGTATGCAGGGAAAGAGACAGGGGAGCATCGAAACCCTTGACAGTTTCAGGAAGGTATACGATACGATTCTTGCTGTCATTGGTGTTCCTGGTGTGTAACTGTGACAAGTGAATTTAAGTAAATGTGTGCATGTGAGCTGGTCTCTGGTTTAACACTGTGACTCATAATATTACATGCTGATCTAATGGTCACCGTTGTATATGTATCAGTGTTGTCATTTCATTCAGCGTGTAGATGAATCTGCGGGTAATTGTCAGCAGGAAAGTTTACTGGGATTATCTGTCAGTGTAGAATTGAGTGTGGGACAGAAACTGGAGCAGTACAAGCTGTTTCATTTTTGTATCATTGTTTGAGGTGACAGATCTCACTCCACTCCATGGATATATCTTTGTAATTATCAATGTAACCAATGGTAACACAGGATTTCTTTTCCCAGTTGTTTAATTATATGTTTCCAGTGAAATGTATTGATATTACTCTGTCTATTTAAACTTACACGAAGAGAAACCGATCTCCGCTATTTAACAGTAGATAACCAATGGATAACACGTTTAATGCAATCCAACAGTTTGCATAATGAATTGCTTATGACAGAGTTTGCACGTTCTCCTCATGTTTGTGTGCGCTTCCTCCGGGTGCTCCAATTTTCATCTGATTTGATATATCATGATCAGATATATTGGGATACCTTGAAAAATATTGTTTCTTGCACGCAACACAGACAAAATATACCATCCATAGAACATCGGGGAGGGAAAGGAGTGGTTGCAGAATATAGTCTTTTGGTAACAGGATAGTGTAGATAACGATTAGCTTAATATGTGGTTGGTCCATTGAAACGTCTGACTATGTGGGTTGGTGATGCTTAATTGTCCTTAGTGTCCAAAGATGTGCAGATTAGATGGATTGGACATTGTTAATGGGGTTAAGGTAACAGGGCAGAAGGATGGGGGGTGTAAGATATTCCATCGTAGAGTCTGTTCAGACCCGATGGGTCGAATTGATTTCTTCTGCACTGGAGGGATTCTGTGGTTCTAATAAGTACAGTTGCGGCAAACATTGTGTGCTAAACATTTTAGTGCTGATTATATTTTCAAACAAAGTTCTGTGGTTATGAGTGTTTATTTGATTTTCTGTATATTCAATCTGGCAGTGGGAATCCATTCCTGCAATGGATTAATTTGACAGACCAGTAATTATCTATTTAACACATGTAACCCACACCAATCTCCACCCTTAACTCAGTGAGGCGTTTTCTCTCAAGACAAGCACAGATATGGGCCTTCATAACACAGATGTCAGCCTGAGGACAGTAAGCATTAACAATATTACATTGTTAATAATTAGATGAATAGTTGCATATTTCTTCATAAGTAAGGCATTTCAATATCTGCAAAATTATGAATGAACTGTTGACTTCTTAAATAAAAATCCATCTATATAGAACAACATTGCATATACAGAACTGAAACTGTCCGTCCAATTGGTTTCTGTCAGTATTTCTGCCCAACATTGATGGGCCGAATGGCTCTTAATCCGTCTTAAACTAACCTGATTAGTATTTTGTAGAATAACTACAATGCAGAGGAGGTCACTCGGCCCAGATTCACATGATTCATCTCATTTGCTTCCTGACCTGTCTGGCTCCATTTCAAGTGAATGGTTGTTCACCAATCTTTACTCTGCGCTGCCTCCCCCAGCTCTCTTGATAAGGTTTGCTCCCACCCTACTTCCGGGAATTGCGCCATTCCCTTTTTTCCCTGTTTCTCAGTCTCGGATTCAGCTTTGATGATGATGACACATTCCTCACTTTGAACATTCAACGGACCTACCTTTGCTTTTCCACTAGCTCCATTGGAATTGCACCACCAAACTCATCTTCCTGTCCTCTCCCGCCTTCGCCCCTTGCAATGCACTGGTCCACTCTTCCATCACACCCGCTAACCACTCTCGTTCGGTAAACACCTCACTATCAAAACACACGAGGTGCATCACCTAACCTTTCACGTTCTTACTTTGTGTAATGCACAAACATGAAAAAAAACAACTTATTTGTATTCCTCTCACTCTAACAGCTGTATTCGCTGATCATGCTGTGTTTCCTTTTGCATGGCAAACAACAAATGCAGTTTGAATGAACGCTTTGATGAGCATTCCCATCCAGTCCTAAAGTGGGACCCTGCGTTTCTGGACACGTTACTATTTGAATCATGTTACTAGTTATTCTCCAGTGTTTGATTTGATTTGATCTGATTTATTATTGTCACATGTATTAGTATTCAGTGGAAAGTATTGTTTCTTCCGCACTATAAAGTCAAAGCATACCATTCATAGAGTACATAGGGGAGATGGAAAGGAGTTGGTGCAGAATATTACGCTACACTCCGGTGTCGAGAAAGATGAACTTAATGTGAGAAAGGTTCATTCAAACCGTGATGGCAGCAGGGTGAAGCTGACGTTGATTTGGTTGGTACGTGACCTCAGACTTTGTTGTCTTTTTCCCGAGGGAAGAACGTGGAATACAGTATATCCGGGGTGTGTGGCATCCCTGACCATGCTGGATGTTTTTGTGAGGCAGCGGGAAGACTGATTCAATGGGTGCGAGGCTGCGTGGCCTGATGGATTGGGCTTAATTCACTACTCTTTGTAATTTATTGCGGTCTTGATCAGAGAAGGAGCCATACCAAGCTGTGATACATCCGGAAAGGTATGCTTTTTGTGTTGCTCCACAAATGAAGAAGGCATGGATCAGACCAAGGAAGTAATAATCCCATCCAGGATCTATACCCGTAATCCCAAGTATTTACGCTGCAAATCCCCCTGACAATAAGGGTCAATTTACCATGGCCTCTCAACCTAACCCGCATATCATTGGAGTGTGGCAGAAAACCGGAGCCCCCGCAGATGGGGGAGAATGTGAAAACACCACACAGTCACCCCAGGCAAGAATTGAACCCCAGACCTTGGTGCTGCGCGGCAGCTGTGCTGATCACTGTGCCACCGTGCTGCTCATCTTCCCCTTTTCTCGATCCTCCCCATAATTCATATCTCTCTGGCTCGCTCATTGCTTGAAAACCCTGCAACTCCTAATTGCCAATGAATAATAATCGACCTGAAGTGTGAACTCTATTTTTATATCCATACATGCTGCCTGGTCCAAGGCGTAGTCTTAGCATTTCACTTTCATTTATATATTTATTCAGTCACTTTATTTCACTTTGGTGATGAGATGATGAGGTTGTGATGAGTAACTGCTCAATGATGCTCACTAGGAGGCTGCCAGGGCTATACAGGTTCTTACCTCATCACTGACCTCATGCAAACAGAGACAAGATCCACATTAATTGGTGAGGTGAGAGTGACAGTCCTTGACGTCAAGGCAGCATTTGACTGAGTGTGACATCAAGGAGCCCTAGCAGAAAGGAGTCAATAGGAATCAGGGCGAAAACTATCCATTGTTTGGAGTCAGACCTGGCACAATTGAAGATGGTTGTGGTTCTTGGAGGCCAATCATCTCAGACTCACAGCACGGTCACTGGGATTGCTTTGACTAGTATCCAAGGCCAAACCATCTCCAGCTGATTCGTCAAAGAAGTAAAGATGTTGGCTGATAACTGCACAATATTCAGCACCATTCGCAACCTCAGGAAATGAACTGGTCCGCGTCCACCTGCAGCAAAACCGGGACAACATGCAGCATTGAACTGACAAGCGGCAAATAACATTCTCACTGCACAAGTGTCAATCAGTGGCCGTCTCCAACAGGAGAAAATCTTTTTGTTGAATCCGTGGTTTTAAAGCTTGTAATCATCCTGTTAGATCCTGAGTGAAAAAGGAAACTGAGGCCCCATTCAACCAGGATGATCGGAGTAGAGACAGGCCCCAAAGGTTCCACTCCGTGATTATTTAGAAGTCCGAACACAAGGCCTCCACGAATATTTCTCAGTTAGAATGATCTTCCAATGGAGAATTCCCCTACTTCCTCGGACACCGAGAGAAAGTCTCCAATTTTTCAGTTGGAATCGGTGATTTAAGAGGGTTCCGACTTACTTTCCTGGACAGTTAGTTAAGACGTGTTAGGAAGCAAAGCCCCAGTCTTGATCCTGCGCAACTACACAATTTGAGCTGCTGACATCCCCCCTCGAAGCCACTATTTTCCCGGATCCAAATTAAAATCTCCCCAGATCCACCTTCCCCTGTCCTGACCTTTCTCGCCCGCAACCCTATGATTAGCCTGCTGAGTCCCTCGATGGGTAGGTGGCATCTCAGCGAGACTGGGGATAGCATCCTCGCAGGAAGATTTGCTGGTCTTGTTGGCGGAAGGTTTGAATGACATTGGCAGGGCATTGGGAACCCGAAAGAGAGTTCAGACGGATGGAATGAAAATCTGGTGACAGAAAGTAGAAAGGTCGTGAGCGAAATTCGAAGGCAAAAAGACAAAAAGAAGCATCATACAGGATCAGAAGACAGAATAATGTTAATAAGGCTAAGTGCTCTACCTGAATTCTCACCACGGTGGATGTTTTGAAGTTCTAAACATAGCTACATTGATAGGATTTTCCTGTCATTGTGGAGACCTGTTTGCCAGGTGAATCGGATTAGAACATTCAAGGATATTCGTCATTCAGGAACAAGACTGGGATTTTGCTGTCTAACACGTGCAGAATAACTGTCAACTGGCGCTGAGGAGTTATATAACCTTACAGAACAGAGGGGTAGCAGAAATTGTAGAAAGCGTGTCAGCTGTTCAGTGAATGACACCAAAGGAGGTCAATAGTTTGGGTTCAGTAATCCTCATTCGCCAGACTGCACGACTAAGACTACTTATAGGGCTGATATCAAAGATCTTCCGGTGGGAACAATTTAAATTCATCCCAATTGTAAAGATTAATGAGCTTTTATACAGATCAGATTGTTCGTTAGGACGTTGACAATATATTGAACACGTTACTTATTTGTTTCTATTCATTCAAGGAATATGGTCGTCGATGGTTGCACAAGCATTTACTGTCGATCTCTAATTGCTCCTGAACTGCGTGCATTTCTGAGGACATTTTAAGAATCAAGCACATTTCTGTGGATCAGAGGACACATGTAGTCCAGATCAGGTACGGATAGATGTTTCTCCGGAAATGAGAGTTTTTTTTCCAAAAGTTTCCTTTACTAATGCTGCTGTACGTTTCTTCTGGGGTCTTCCAATGCCGGCCTTCACAGAAATGCCACCAGAGTGGAGTAGAGATGGAGAAAGACAGGAGACAACCACTTTTTATTGCACGAGCTGCCGTATGGTGAGTTTAAACGCCCTGTCTTAATATTGGTGAGTGTACGAATAATTGGGTGCGTGAGTGGATGAATGGTTGTGTGTGTGAATGAGTATGTGAGTGGATGGATAGTTGGGTCAGACGGATAAGCTAGCAGTCTAGTCAATCTTTCATTGTGTTTCTGAAAACATACGTTTTTATTAAATTAAAGCTGTTAGATTATGTCCATCACTGATATGAACACTTCCTCCTGGCTGAGCTAAGGAGACACTGTGATCCAATTCAATTAAATGGGTAGCTGGGTAGCCATGTAGTGAGGTGGGGTGTGTAAGTAGGTCGTTGTTTATGTGGGTTTGCATTAGTAGTTTGCAGAGATGATCGGGTTTGTGAGTAGGGTAGGTGGATAGGTTGGATCGATGAATAGTTGGTTAGGTTGGTTCTGAGGTAGGTTAGTTGTTGGGAGAGGTGGGTCTTGTTGGCGTGTGAGTAGGTACTCGTGCTGAGGAGTGGTTAGTCTGAGGAATGTGGTCAGGTGCTGAAGTGGGCAGCCAGGCTGGAAAGAAGATGAATTACCCATCGGAAGTTTGATATTCCGGGAATTCCAATGTCGGCTCACACATCAGACAGAGTCATAGCGTGTATCATCCTTCAAACTTTTGTTTCGAACTAGAATATTTGGCCCCTTGTCGTCTTATGGTATGCTTCATCTCAACAAAATCAAGTTTACTCTTACTGGAAGAAACTTTAAACCATTTCTGTCCCAGACCCTTGAAAATACTGAGGTCACATAGCAGCTTTTAATCTCACTTTCCTAGCCAGTGTCTGCTGAATGACAACAGTCAATTGCATATTTCAAAGAGCCCCGTTACCTCTCTTGTCTGTCAGTTTAGCTGAGAGGAGCTGTCCTGCTCCCTATTCAGCTCTGATATTGGTGACTCAGCATGCTTCCAGTAATCAGGGAGCGTGCGTGCATGTCAGTTACCTGCAACCTTTGCAGGGAGGACTGCTGCTGTCTTCCTTCTGTGCACACACTTTGACGCACTCAGCATTAGTCCACACTGAATAGATTTGCAGCTGAGTATCCCCATCTCCCGTGTATTCCTCCAAAGTAGAGAACCCACAGCAGGGCAAGGGCATAAATTGCAGAATGTGATTGCTGCTGAGATGATAATCAGCTTCCAATATTACACAAGGGATGACAGTGCATTTATGTATTGCTTTGTCCGTTTGATACGACCCTATCTGGGAAAAGAATGTGATGCCCCAATTCTTATGGGACTTTGTATCACGAACACAAAAACTCCCCAGACAGCTCCTGAAACTACATTATACGAATTTCCATCCTCACTCAGCTTTCACTTATATGTCCATGCTTAACAAATACGTGTCTTTATTTTTTCTGTGCATAACTTAAGGTTTTTATCCATATCCCGACCATCCGCATCACACGAGATACAGTCGTTGATCATCTCCAATAAGCGAAAATCTAACCCTCTTCTCTTAACATCAACTGACATTATTGTCGTCCAATAGTCAGCACCAACACCTTGCGGTCAGTGTGGGTAGCAATGCAATTACAGTGACCATAAACGAGCTGGGCAATTCAAATAAGTGCTGCAGCTACAAGCTATTTTCAGAGGATGGGTATCCTGCCGTCAATAACTCACCACCACAAAGCCTGTCCACTATTGACAGGGCACAAGGCAGGAGTGTAATGAGATTCTCATCACTTCCCTGACTGAATTATACTGCACCAACACTCAAACAGCTACACTCCATCCGGCACACATGCCATTTACCTATCCTTCATACTCTCTCCCTCCACCACCTGGGCACAGTGGCTGCTTTATGTACCATACTCATGATTCCCTGCAGGAATTCATCAGACATCCTTTGAAAGCACATTCCAAACTCGTGACATCTCCCACCTGGAAGAACAAAGCAGCAGCTGCAGGAAACGACACCATCTGCAGGTTCCCCTCCAAGTCACACACTTTCGTGATTTAAAACTATATCAGAGCTCCTTGACGGTCACCGTGTCAAAATCATGGCACTCTCCCTCCTAAACAGTACTGTGGGAGAACATCTGAACCAGATGCACTGCAGCAGTTCAAGAAAGCCAATGACTCTCACATTGCATGAAACAAATGAAAGAGGCAATAATTTGGGTCACAGTGTTAATTTGAGGAATTATTCCGCTGGACTGCATTAATTTAATGGTGTGTATTAATTTGAGGACAGTATCGATTTAAGGGCTTGTATCAGTTTGAGAGGCTGCATTTGTTTGAGCGACTATATTAATTTGAGGGATTATAAGAGTTGAGGGAATTTACCAGTTTGAGAGAATGCTTAGCTTGAGGGAATGTATAAATTTATGAGACTGCATCAGTGTGTGGAACTGTAACAGTTGTAGGATTGTACCAGGTTGAGAGAATATATGAGGTTGAGGGAATGTATTCGTTTGAGGGGCTATATTAGTTTGAGGGATTATAACAGTAGCGGGACTGTACCAGTTTGAGAGAATATATTAGTTTTATGAATCGTACCAGTTTGGGGACTGCATTTGTTTGAGAAAATGAACCCATGTGAGGGACGGTTACAGGTGAGGGACTACACCAGTTTGAGAGAATATGTTAGTTTTGAGGGGCTGTATGAGTTTGAGGGACTGTTTCAGTTGGAGCGACTGCATTCTTTCCAGGATGCATAAAGAGAAAGGCCGCATCTGAATGATTGAACAGACTGGTAAGTGTTAAGGAAGGCAGCCCAATCTCAGAGTGCAATGGGACAGTCCTGAGAAGACAGCTCATATTTCGAATAGTAAGTGTTCTGACAACACCAGGTTAAAATCCAATAGGTTTATTTGGTAGCACGAACTTTCGGAGCGTTGCCCCTTCATCAGGTGAGTGATGAAGGGGCAACGCTCGCCTGATGAAGGGGCAACGCTCCGAAAATTCTACCAAATAAATCTGTTGGACTTTAACCTGGTGTTGTGAGACTACTTACTGTGCCTAACCCAGCCCAACTTCACATCATATTTGGAATGTAGTTGCTGAATGAACACAGCAGTGAAGTGGCCATGGTAATGGTGTAAGATCTGGGGAAGGACATGATGGCGTGAGAATTATCAACACCCTTGCTCGGAGAGTAGCGCTTCCAATTTTCATTTAGTTAATTACTGTGATCAATATTGATGAATCTTTAGGGTTTTCCAATGTAATCTCAGTTCTAAATATATTTTATCACAACAGGGAGTTAACACAGCTATTGTAATCTGCTGACTTGTCTTTTAAGAAACGATTGAAAGATGTTGTAACTTCAATGACCCCATGGCGATGCCACAGTGTATAAAAGACACAGCAACTATATCACCCAAGTGTTTAATTCAGAGAAAAACTGCACTACGAAGGACAGTTCACAGAGTACAGAAATATATGGAATCATTTCAAAGGATTCTAACAGTATACGACACAATTCTTGCTGTCACTGGTGTACCTGGTAAGTGGCTGTGAACACTGAAGTGTTGTAATTCTGTGTGAGTTGATTTCTGGTTTTCCTGTGCGATTGATAATGTTACACACTGATCTACTGGTGAATGTGAAACAGACACCCGATCAATGAGATCATTTGTTTAAGGGGACAGCTGAATTATACATCGGTACAGGCAACATTGGGAGTAGAGATATTCCTGCTTGCATATGTTGCTGTAACTTGTACTGCATGTGGGTCACCACCCATAACAAATTGGTGGTTTTTAATGTACAAGTTTGCGTTGAAGATTCTCTCCACCTCATGGACCTGTTCTTCTGTTTCTGAATCTCGCCAGTGACCAAAAGGAATATTTTTGTTGCTGGCTTAACCGTTTGTGAATAAATGTATACAGCGAAATGACATTGATATCGTTTAATCTCCACTGGAATTGCTCCAAAAGAAACAAACATGTTAACTATTTACAAACAGTTAAACATCGGGGCCACATGGTTAATGCATTCAAACCATGTGGACAACCATTTATTCTCACACGCCACGCAGTTACTGTAAACACTTTATTTATTTTAGTGCTGATTAATCCCTTTCCCTCAACACAGCCTTGAGAATCTGTGGGTCATGAATGTTTCATTTTTTATGACTGGCCTTCACAGTGGGTGAATTTTGGACTATGGTCAATAAATTTTCCACTTGCTTAATGTTTAGCAGACCAGTAATTAATCAGATTCTGAGTCATTACACGCATAATTACGCTGATATCTGTTTTTAGCTGAGTGAGATATATCCCCTCGTGAAAGGACAGTTATGACACAAGAACATTCATGCTGATTTTCGTAAAGCGGAAATCAGTTTGGAGGCTGTAAATATGAACGTTATTAAATTGCTAGTAATGAAATAAATAATGCATACCTCAATTAATCTCCACTTCTGCAAAGTTATGTAAGGACTGCAAATTGTTATTAATTAAATAAAAGGGCCACAACGAGGATGTAGCTCAGGTACAAAGCATTTGGCCTTTGATGTACTGCAGAGAAACCTTCTCCCGTCGCTCTCCATATAACCTGGTCAGCACAGCTTCTCCTATTCGATACGGCATGTCTTTGTTTTCTGAATTTCCCCTTAAATTAACCCATGCAATTCACATTAACGACTCCAAGCTGTCGTGAATTGCACATTCTGACCATTCTTTGAGGAGATCTGTCCCCCCTGAATACACTTTTGGATTTATTAATGACGATACTATTTTAATGATATTTTATCTCATCAATTGTAGGTGTCGTCTCTATGGCCACTTTATCGAACACGTTCCTCATTTTCCACCCCTGTAGATCTGCAGTCAGCATTAACTTTTCTAAAGAAATATCTCAACTTGTTCCTTCTCTCTGGATAGTTACAATCTCTCAGTTCTGATATTACCCATCTCAAAGATTTTGTATCTTCTGCTGTGCATTCAGATCTTGGATGTCCTCTGGCGACCAGACTGCGCACAATGCATTCATTAAACTTATAAAAGTTTACTATAACCTATTTCATTATCAATTAATTTCCATTCAAAATGGAACTTGGAGATTTGTTAGAAATTTTTTAACGTGTGTGGTGAATTTAAATGATTTGTGGATCTGGAGCTCCTTACTGCTTTGATTGCATCATTCACTGTCTCCCTGCTTATAATTATAATTTCCCAAAGTTGCCGAATTTTTCCATTCATTATTTGCCAATTCAATTATGCCCATTACAAATGGCTCTTTTTTTCTCTCTCTCTCTGAGCATTGATTTTTTTTTACTTCTGGAATATTTGAGTGCAGGAGTAACAATGCCTTTCCACATTTGCATAGCACATCGTTGATACTGAACCAGGATCATTTTGTGCAGTTTCTCTCCTTTTTACCTACGGATAGGGTCATTCGCGATAGAAGGAGTTGGTTTTTTTATTCATCCATGGGGTGCAGTTGTCTCTGCTTGGGCCCGCATTTATTGCCCTTCCCATATTGCCGTTAGACGGCATGCTATTTCAAAGGGCAGATAGAAGTCAAGATTCAACTGTGACTCAAGAGTCACAGGCAGATTCCATTCCGCAAAGGGTATGAGTGAATCTGTGGCATTGAGGGTCAGCCCACAGCATGTGGACTGCAGTATTTCAAGAAGGCAGCTCACCGCCACCTTTTCAAGGCAAGCTAGGGACGAGCATTAAATGTTGGCCAACCACATCCCACGAATGAAGTTAAAAAAAAATTGTGTTTCATGGGAATCGGCAATGTTTTCATGAATGCCACAAATGGAATTTTACTGCCCCCTTCGCCAAGGGAATCGGAGCTGGTGAGGAGTGGACAATAGAAAGGTCTGTTGACCGAGCGTGGGATTTTATGGTTTTGGGACAAGTGAGGCCATACAATTCCACCCCAGATACTTGTTCACACATAGAATCTCTGAAACATAAATTCCATTCTTTGTTCGTTCTTACAGTTAATTTAGCTGCGATATTAATCCTGTCCCGAGGCAAGTGTGGACTCTCCACCTGCACCTCTCGTTACCTGGTGGCCATGGCGACAGCGGACCTACTGTTCATTAACAGTTCAGTCTTACTCTATCGGATAGGTCCTCATTATTTCCTTGTATCTTTCCTAGAAATCACTCATGTATGTTGTGTTACCGTTGTACTGCTTTATGCAACCGCAGAGTGTTCTGTCTGGTTCACCGTCACTTTCTCCTTTGATCGGTTTGTGGTCATTTGTTGCCAGAAACTGACAACAAAATATTGCACTGAGGGAAGTGCAGCTGCGGTTCTCACAGCAACCGGCATTCTGCTCTGTTTAAAGAATATTCCCTTCTACTTTAGATTTGAACCTGGAGAGGTAATCGATAATGTTCCCTGGTTTTGTCAGGGAAAAGCCAAGCTATTATACTGATCCAAGATGGGTGGCATTTGACTGGTTTGATAAGGCTTTAAATCCATTTCTCCCATATGTTTCAATCCTGTTGCTCAACACTCTAACAGTCAAATACATTGTAGTGACCAGTCGTGTCCGTAAGGGACATTGGGGTCAGAGCAAAGGAGAGAATCACAGTGACCCAGAGATGGAAAGCAGAAGGAAATCTGTGATTTTACTCTTCACCATATCCGGCAGCTTCATACTCCTGTGGCTGTTATATGTTACATATTTCTTTTATTATACAACTACAGGAACCAATTCTGAATCTTACAGTGAACCTTTATATGTCTTCGCAGAAGTTTCAGTGATGCTGGTGGATTTAAGTTGTTTTACAAGCACATTTATTTATACAGTGACTCAGAGCAATTTCAGGGAACAGTTAAAGCGTGCCGTGGAATATCCTATTGTAAAAATTATCGAATTAATTAATAAAGATGGCAACTGAGAACAACCCAAAGGAGAGCCAATGTCTCTACTCCATGAATATGAAATTTATCCCCAAAATCCTTTTACTGAAATTGCCAAGATTCTAAAATTACCCCAGGAGCAACAGACATGAGGGGAAATGCAAAGAGTTAAGGGCAAAATTCATCAGAATTCTTTTGCACAGGAGAGGGAAACGGTAGCAACCATCGGTCCTCCACGTCTGCTGATGCAACTCCCATCTCCTTACATCTGTTCAGAAAGCACAATACATTCCTGCAAAGGCTAAATCCGCCAAATGCAGACATTTACCTGCGTCGATCAATTTTCAGGCGGAATCTTATCTGTACACCAGCCGGTCGGATCTTCCAGACCCGCCAGTGACAATGGACATTTGATGCCTTGCCGCAATTGTGGGCCCCATCCCCACCCGCGACGGGACACTAAAAATCTGCCCTCAAACAATTAGGGAGATTTAGGCTGGGAGTTCCAGGGATTGGGGCCAACAAAGCCAAACGTATCAATTTTCAGAGGGGGCTGAAGGAAATTGCTTTTCACTTGCAGAGCCTTTTAGAATTTCAGGCCATCCTAAAGTATATTACATCAGAATTTGCAGCACAGAAACAGATAGAACATAGAACATAGAACATAGAACATTACAGCGCAGAACAGGCCCTTCGGCCCACGATGTTGCACCGACCAGTTAAAAAAAAACTGTGACCCTCCAACCTAAACCAATTTCTTTTCGTCCATGAACCTATCTACGGATCTCTTAAACGCCCCCAAACTAGGCGCATTTACTACTGATGCTGGCAGGGCATTCCAATCCCTCACCACCCTCTGGGTAAAGAACCTACCCCTGACATCGGTTCTATAACTACCCCCCCTCAATTTAAAGCCATGCCCCCTCGTGCTGGATTTCTCCATCAGAGGAAAAAGGCTATCACTATCCACCCTATCTAAACCTCTAATCATCTTATATGTTTCAATAAGATCCCCTCTTAGCCGCCGCCTTTCCAGCGAAAACAATCCCAAATCCCTCAGCCTCTCCTCATAGGATCTCCCCTCCATACCAGGCAACATCCTGGTAAACCTCCTCTGCACCCTCTCCAAAGCCTCCACATCCTTCCTGTAATGTGGGGACCAGAACTGCACACAGTACTCCAAGTGCGGCCGCACCAGAGTTGTGTACAGTTGCAACATAACGCTACGACTCCTAAATTCAATCCCCCTACCAATAAACGCCAAGACACCATATGCCTTCTTAACAACCTTATCTACTTGATTCCCAACTTTCAGGGATCTATGCACACATACACCTAGATCCCTCTGCTCCTCCACACTATTCAAAGTCCTCCCGTTAGCCCTATACTCAACACATCTGTTATTCCTACCAAAGTGAATTACCTCACACTTCTCCGCATTAAACTCCATCCGCCACCTCTCGGCCCAACTTTGCAACCTGTCTAAGTCTTCCTGCAAACTACGACACCCTTCCTCACTGTCTACCACACCACCGACTTTGGTGTCATCAGCAAATTTGCTAATCCACCCAACTATACCCTCATCCAGATCATTAATAAATATTACAAACAGCAGTGGCCCCAAAACAGATCCCTGAGGTACACCACTTGTAACCGCACTCCATGATGAATATTTACTATCAACCACCACCCTCTGTTTCCTATCCGCTAGCCAATTCCTGATCCAATTTCCTAGATCACCCCCAATCCCATACATCTGCATTTTCTGCAGAAGCCTACCATGGTGAACCTTATCAAACGCCTTACTAAAATCCATATATACCACGTCCACTGCCTTGCCCCCATCCACCTCCTTGGTCACTTTCTCAAAAAACTCAATAAGGTTAGTAAGGCACGACCTACCTGCCACAAAACCATGCTGACTTTCACCTATCAATTCATTACTCTCCAAATAACTATAAATCCTATCCCTTATAATTTTTTCCAACATCTTGCCGACAACAGAAGTGAGACTCACCGGTCTATAATTCCCGGGGAAGTCTCTGTTCCCCTTCTTAAACAATGGGACAACATTCGCTAACCTCCAATCTTCTGGTACTATACCAGAGGCCAACGACGACCTGAAGATCAGAGCCAGAGGCTCTGCAATCACTTCTCTTGCCTCCCAGAGAATCCTTGGATAAATCCCATCCGGACCAGGGGATTTATCTATTTTCAGACCCTCCAGAATATCCTGCACATCCTCCTTATCAACTGTAATACTGTCTATTCTACTCCCTTGCAACCCAGTGTCCTCCTCAGCTATATTCATGTCCCCTTGCGTGAACACCGAAGAGAAATATTGGTTCAATGCTTCACCAATCTCCTCACTCAGCCCGACACATCACTGAAGGGGGTGATGTTGCAGACGTCCTCCCACCACTTTTCATTTTATCCCATCAGCATATCCTCCTATTCCTTTCGCTCTCATCAGTTTATCCAACTTCCCCTTGAATGGAGACGAGATTTTGGAATCCAGCTCCCTCCCCAGTAGAGAATTGGACATTTTCATGCACCCATGAAGTTACCAAAAACAACAAAGGGGGATTGACCAGATCAGATGAGATTTTGTTTGAGGAGATGTTAATTGAGGTGAATTATTAGCCGGGTGGGGAAAGAAAATCCCTCTGCTTCACTCAGAAACAGGTCCATGTTCTTTCATTCCCTGTCCAGGTGCTCCCTCCAGACACCCATCTCTTGAACTCTCCCTCTCTCGTTTTCGTTCTCTCTCTGAGAACGAGAACAATGAGATGTGATCTCATTGAAATGTGCAAAACACTTAAGTAATTTGACAGTGTCGATGCAGAGTATATATTTCTCCTTAACTGGGAAGACTCGAACCAGAAGGTATAATTTCAAAGTAAGCGAGATGCAAGTTAGAACGGAGATAAAGAGAAATTTCTTGACACTGAGGGATGGCATTCTTTGGGCTATTGGAACTCAGTAATTGTGCATGTTTAAAGCAGAGACTGGTACATTTCTGACTAAGAATAAGGTTTATGGGGATAGTGTTTATAAAGTCATTTTGTGACACAAAGTGACTGAGATCAGCAATGGCCGCCGTATATGGCAGGGCAGGTTTGACGAGCGAAATAGGCGACTCATGTCCCTCTGTTCCTATTTTCTCATGTGGAAGGAGAAAGCTGGTGAATTTTCCGGGGATACCAGGTGTAGGAGTGGGGGTACAACCTGGAGCACAAATCCCAGTGAATCTGTCCGAATGTCCTTTGTAAACTGAAGTGAACAGTGTAATCAACAAGCTAATTACCTCACACTTAATAGCTATTTCACAACACAGCTTCGTTTGATCTTCCCCATCTCCTCTCCAAGTTCTACCTCCCCAATGCATTTGTTCCCAATGTCCCCTCCCCCGTTTTGCTCCTGGATATACTGTGGTCCTTTCAGTTCCCTATCCCGTCCTTCTCAGAACCCTTCCTCCATTTCCTTCAGAGTTTCCAGATCAGAATTTGCCTCCCATCCCACATTAGCCACTTCCTCCTTTCTTTCTCCTCCCATTCAGCATTTTCATTAACCACCACCTCTCCTCCATCCAGATCCACACTGCCCCATTCTCTTTCTTCTATGCTTCTCCCTGTGGCCCATTCCCAAACCACACCCCATTCTCAATCACCCCAACACTCTGTTGCACACATAATCATAGATCAAGAAGATGATTTGGATGTGGCGTATTAGGATTTTCTAAAGCCTTTTGATGAGGTCCAATACAGGAGGTTAGCAAAAAACGTCAGAGCATATATCATAAGGGGTAATAGATTTGTATGGACTGAGACAAGAAACAGAGATTATGAATAAACGTGTCATTCCCAGGATGACAAGTTGTTACGACTGGTGTAATACAAGGATCGGTGCTCGGCCATACTGCACACAATCTATATGCCAATGAATGTAAGCACTAGATGTCTCATTTCCAAATTTGCTGATGCCACAAATGGAGATGGGATGTGTGTTGTGTAGGGGATGTTGTTATGACTGATTTGCGAGGATGATTTATCCAGCTAGCGACACGCCAAACATCTGCCTTAAATGTGACTCTCAGAATGACTAACCAATCACCAGGTTGCTTCAATAAACAACAAATCAATTAGTTATTTTTCATAACACCCAGATTGTTCAAGTCAAATGGTAAAGCATATTATCATACAATGTATGCTATGAAAGTAGGAATAATTAGTCCTTCTAAATACTAACTCATATACATATACAGGAATGAAATAGTAAAATAAAGAGGCAATCTCCAAAATGCTAGAAGTCAATGTTTTGAGGGCAACTTTGGAGTCCCTGGAATGGTGTCCAGATTATATGGCTGATCTTTCAGAGCTGGTCAGGGAAACAATCGATGATTGCTTTTCAGGATGAACTCTGCCGAAAACTCGCATCAGTGGATTTCAGAATACAAAGCAACTGCGGAGCAACTTCCATTCGCTGTTTGTTTTCGACTGTGTCTGGAGACTGAGGGGCTGTTTAATTCTTTACTCAGGCAGCTGAGTCTCAGTTTCTCGCGGGAGTAAAATCAGCGTCCCAGCTTCAGGAAAAAGAAGCAGCTTTCTATGCATTTCCTTCTAGTTTTCAAAACCATAAACGTCACTTTTGTAAAGCGTTTTCTGCAGCCGAGAGGCTGATGGCTTCTTTAAAACTGCTTAATTGCCTGTTTTTGTAAACGCTGAGTTTTCCACGAACTACAGTAACCAGAGTCCTTGTGTGAACTGTTTAAGAGCTGGTGTATTTTTGAAAACACAACTGCTTCCAAAATGTTCTTAGACTTTGAAGATTATCTATTTTCTGTGATGCATGCATTCTTGACGCTCACTTTCCTGGAGAAATGGTACACTATATCTTTTTGTTTTTCATTGCAGTGTACACTGACAAAAATACTAAAGCACATTCATTCATTCATTATTTATGTAAAGTTAATCCTCATTCTTTGTATCAGTTTGCCTTTTAGACAATACGAAGAAAAAGTTAAATTACAGAATCGTCAATTATATTAATTTTTCGTCAGTGGAGACTTTGTTTTGAGTGATAAAACTGTGATAAGCTCTATCAAAATAGTCCGGCATTCTGGTTTCTATTTTTCTACAAACACTCTTGGGTTGGGATCAGTATATACCAATGTCTCCCTGCATCCATGCAAGCATACATGTCCACATGTTCAAGGGCGAATAGGATACCCAAGGCTTCCTTTTCTCTGGCATAGTATCTGTCTTGGTGTTGATCTGGCTTTTTGGAAAAGTGTCCCCCTGGCCATTCTGCGCCTTTTTTTTAATGTAACAGGAAAACATCTACTCCTTGGTCACTCGCATCAGTTGTTGACCTGAAGGGTTTGGTGAAATTTGAACACTTGTTCACTACGCTTGTGGCCTTTCAGGAGATGCTGGGGACTGTCTTGTCCATGCTGCTTTGCATTTATTTTGTAGCAAGACCTTCAACTGAGCGGCTGTGGTGTTGGAATTTTGTACAAATCTCCCACTAATCGATAGAATCCTCACCTTCCCTCGCTTAGCGTTATGGACCAACACAACTGCCGGCAATCTTGTTGTTATGGGCAGTATTTGTCCTAACCCTACTATCAAGGGAGGCTGGTTGGTCCGGGGGTGTCATTCTCACTTTGGATGTTGCAGTTTGCGAATGTGCAAGAGGTCTGCGTTCAAACCCCAAACAAGCCTGAGTTGTTTCCTGTGGATGGGAGTGCAGTGGCACGGTGGTGATTACTGCTGCCTTACAGTGCGAGGTACCCGGGTTCGATGCTCTCTCTCGAGTCAGTGAAGACTTGATGCACCATGTGTCCTTTTGTCAGGATTATATATTCCTGAGGCATGTCAGATGCACTCCTAAAAATTCACCTTTGGCAGTGTTCATTTCCATTTCAGCTGGCTGTAGTTTTGGAAACAGGGCTTCTTTCCAAGTGTTACTACATATTAATATATCATCAGAATAAGTCACACAGTTAGGTCACACTGGCTACCACGTGGTTCATTGCTCACTTAAAATGTGTTGGGATGTTTGTTTATTTCAGCATAAATGGTGTCATTGGGCATTGGAAAAGACCGTCTGGCGTGACAAAGGTTGAATTACTTTTGATCCCGAGGTTTTCAAGGAATATGCCATTAGCCCTTCAGCAAGTTTCTTTTAGCAAGACGCATATGCACTTTCACGAAAGCAGAAAGTCTCAGCGGGTCTGACAGCATCTGTGGAGAGAGAATGCAACACATGCTTTGAGTCTGGATGACCCTTCGCCAGGGCTGCCATCTCTGGCAAAGCAAACTTCCAAGCGAGGAATTAGGTTGGAATGTGGTTTTCTCACTCCATTGACGCGTCGGTAGCCCATCCAGAATCTGGCCGAATCATCTGGTTTAAGCAGTAACACGACTGGGGAACTCCAACTGCTATGGCTGGACTCAATGGGGTGATTTTCCAACATGCACTGGAGCTCTTCTTTCACCACAGTATGTTCCTCTGGATTTAAAGAGTAAGGACACTGTTTTACAGGAGAGATTTCTGCTACATCCACATCATGCATGGCGACGATTCCAGATTGCCCCTATAGATTCATTGCAATTCTCTGAGAAACCTTTTCAGATCTTCTTGTTTTCTACATTTCAATGCGAAAGCATGATCCAATTCCCCAAATTATTCATTGTTAGCTAACTGTATCATCCTCACTATCCCCTTTGCCCTCCACTGTCCTGTTGACCTGACATATCTTTATTTGCTTACACCCCTCCCACGCGCTGATATTGCATCAACAGTTTGATGTGGCATTGCCGATTCTTTTCCCTGCGATCTGGGGTGTTAATCAAATAATTATCTACCAAACTCAACTCTGTCACTGTGGATGTACTTACACTGTAGGTTCACAGTGTTCGAGAGCACAGAAGGAGGTCCATCGGCCCATCATGTCTGCGCTGGCTATCAAGCGTCCATCCCATTTTCCAGCACATGGTCCGTGGCCAGGCAGGCTGTGGAGTTTTAAGTACTCATCTAAATGCTTCTTAAATGTTATGAGGGTTCTGTCCTCTACCACACGTACGGACTGTGACTTCCAATTTCCCACCACCATCAGGGTAAAAGAAAATTCCTCAAAACCGCTCCCAATCTCCCGCTCCTCAACTTACATCTATGCCCCCTGGTTACAGAGCCCTCGAGTAAGGGGAACTTACCATATAGAGAGCAGTCGCTCAAGAACGCAACTCACCACTACTTTCTCAAGGACAATTAGGTGTGGGCAATATATTCTGGCCGAGCCTGCATCCCAAGAATATATTTTTTAAATAGTTTGACCACTTTATGTGGACCACTGAACCGAGCTCAAAGCATTTTGTACTGTATAGGGAGTCATATTAACACAAAACTCGCGATCCGAAAGGTTCGGTTGGAGAACATAGAACATTACACCGCAGTACAGGCCCTTCGGCCCTCGATGTTGCGCCGACCAGTGGAACCAATCTAAAGCCCCTCTAATCTACACTATTCCAATATCATCCATATGTTTATCCAATAAACATTTGAATGCTCTTAATGTTGACGAGTCCACTACTGCTGCAGGCAAGGCATTCCACGCCCTTACTACTCTCTGAGCAAAGAACCTACCTCAATCATCTGTCCTATATCTCTCACCCCTCAATTTAAAGCTATGTCCCCTCGTGCTAGCCATCACCATCCGAGGAAAAAGGCTCTCACTATCCACCCTATCTAATCCTCTGATCATCTTGTATGCCTCTATTAAGTCACCTCTTAACATTCTTCTCTCTAACAAAAACAACCTCAAGCCTCTCAGCCTTTCCTCATACGATTTTCCCACCATACCAGGCAACATCCTGGTAAATCTCCTCTGCACCCTTTCCAACACTTCCACATCTGTCCTATAATACGGCGATCAGAACTGTACGCAATACTCCAAATGCGGCTGCACCAGAATTTTGTACAGTTGCAGCATGACATAAGAACATAAGAAATAGGAGCAGGAGTAGACCATCGGGCCCCTCGAGCCTGCCCCGCCATTCAATAAGATCATGGCTGATCTGAAGTGGATCAGTTCTACTTACCAGCCTGATCCCTATAACCCCTAATTCCCTTCCCGATCAGGAATCCATCTATCCGTGATTTAAACATATTCAACGAGGTAGCCTCCACCACTTCAGTGGGCAGAGAATTCCAGAGATTCACCACCCTCTGAGAGAAGAGGTTCCTCCTCAACTCTGTCCTAAACTGACCCCCCTTTATTTTGAGGCTGTGCCCTTTAGTTCTGGTTTCCTTTCTAAGTGGAAAGAATCTCTCCACCTCTACCCTATCCAGCCCCTTCATTATCTTATAGGTCTCTATAAGATCCCCCCTCAGCCTTCTAAATTCCAACGAATACAAACCCAATCTGCTCAGTCTCTCCTCATAATCAACACCCCTCATCTCTGGTATCAACCTGGTGAACCTTCTCTGCACTCCCTCCAAGGCCAATATATCCTTCCGCAAATAAGGGGACCAATACTGCACACAGTATTCCAGCTGCGGCCTCACCAATGCCCTGTACAGATGCAGCAAGACATCTCTGCTTTTGCATTCTATCCCCCTTGCGATATCGGCCAACATCCCATTTGCCTTCTTGATCGCCTGTTGCACCTGCAGACTGGGTTTTTGTGTCTCATGCACAAGGACCCCCAGGTCCCTCTGCACAGCAGCATGTTGTAATTTCTTTCCATTTAGATAATAATCTAATTTGCTATTATTTCTTCCAAAGTGAATAACCTCGCATTTGTTAACGTTATACTCCATCTGCCAGATCGTCGCCCACTCACTCAGCCTATCCAAATCTCTCTGCAGACCTTCCACACCCTCCACACGATTCACTTTTCCACTTATCTTTGTGTCATTTGCAAACTTTGTTACCCTACACTCAGTCCCCTCCTCCAGATCGTCTATATAAATGGTAAATAGTTGAGGCCCCAGTACAGATCCCTGCGGCACGCCACTAGTTACCATCAGCCAACCAAAAAAGCACCCATTTATTCTGACTCTCTGCTTCCTGTCAGATAGCCAATCCCCGATCCACGCTAACACCCTACCCCCAACTCCGTGTGACCCAGTCTTCTTCAGCAGCCTTTTGTGAGGCACCTTACCAAACGCCTTTTGGAAATCCAAATGCACCGCATCCACCGGTTCCCCTCCGTCAACTGCACTTGTCACATTTTCATAAAAATCCAACAATTTCGTCAAGCACGACTTTCCCCTCATGAATCCATGCTGCGTCTGCTTAATCGAACCATTCTTACCCAGATGGCCTGCTTTTTATTCTTTAATGATTGATTCCAGCATTTTCCCAACTACAGACGTTAAGCTAACCGACCTGTAGTTACCCGCCTTTTGTCTGTTTCCTTTTTTAAACAGCGGTGTAACATTAGCCGTTTTCCAATCCGCCGACACTACCCCAGAATCCAACGAATTTTGATAAATAACCACTAACGCATCCGTTATTACCTCTGACATTTCTTTCAGTACCCTGGGATGCATTCCATCCGGGCCCGGGGACTTGTCCACCTTCCGTCCCGTTAGTCTACCAAGCACTGCCTCCCTTGTAACATTAATTGTATTGAGTACCTCTCCTCCTACCAACCCTCCATCGTTAATATTCGGTAAACTATATGTGTCTTCCACTGTGAAGACCGACACAAAAAACTTGTTTAAAGTTTCAGCCATTTCCTCATTTCCCACTATTAAATGCCCCCTCTCGTCCTCCAAGGGTCCAACGTTCACTCTTGCCACTCTATTCCTTTTTATATATTTGTAAAAGCTTTTACTATCATTTTCTTATTTAGAGCTAGCCTAGCTTCATAACCGATCTTTCCTTTCTTTATCGCTTTCTTAGGCGTTCTTTGTTGTTTCTTAAAGTTTTCCCAATCTTCCGATTGTCCACTATTTTTGGCCACTCTGTACGCATCGGCCTTTAATTTAATACTCTCCTTAATTTCCTTCGTTATCCACGGCTGGTTATCCCTTTTCTTACAGCCCTTCTTTATCACCGGAATATATTGTTGCTGAGTACTGAAAAGGATCTCCTTAAAAATCCTCCACTGTTCCTCAGCTGTCCTACCTACCAGTCTGCTCTCCCAGTCCACCTTAGCCAATTCAGCCCTCATCCTATCGTACTTCCCTCTGTTCAAACAGAGGACAGTGGTATGGGACCCGACTTTCTCCTCTTCCATTTGTATCAGAAATTCGACCATATTGTGATCACTTCATGACCTCCTGGCTCCGAAACTCAATCCCTCTACCAATAAAAGCTAACACACCGTACATCTTCTTAACAACCCTGTCAACCTGGGTGCCAACTTTCAGGGCTCGATGCACATGGACACCCAGATCCCTCTGTTCATCCACACTACCAAGTATCTTACCATTAGCCCAGTACGCTGTATTCCTGTTACTCCTTCCAAAGTGAATCACCTCACACTTTACCGCATTAAACTCCATTTGACACCTCTCAGCCCAGCTCTGCAGCTTATCTATGTCCCTCTGTAACCTGCCACTTCCCTCCGCACTGTCTACAACTCCACCGACTTCAGTGTCATCCGCAAATTTACTAATCCATCCTTCCACGCCCTCATCCAGGTCATTAATAGAAATGACAAACAGCAGTGGCCCCAAAACAGATCCTTGCGGTACACCACTAGTAACTGAACTCCAGGATGAATATTTCCCATCAACCACCACCCTCTGTTTTCTTACAGCTAGCCAATTCCTGATCCATACCACTAAATCACCCGCAATCCAATGTGTCTGTATTTTCTGCAACAGCTTACCATGGGGAACCTTATCAAACGCTTTGCTGAAATCCATATACACCACATCAACCGCTTTACCCTCATCCACCTTTTTGGTCACCTTCTCAAAGAACTCAATAAGGTTTGTGAGGCACGACCTACCCTTCGCAAAACCGTGCTGACTATCCCTCATCAAATTATTCCTTTCTCAGTGATTATAAATCCTATCTCTTATAATCCTTTCCAATACTTTGCCCACAACAGAAGTAAGGCTCACCGGTCTATAATTACCAGGGTTGTCCTTACTCCCCTTCTTGAACAAGGGGACAACATTTGCTATCCTCCAGTCTTCTGGCACTGTTCATATAGACAATGACGACACAAAGATCAAAGCCAAAGGCTCTTCAATCTCCTCTCTAGCCTCCCAGAGAATCCTCGGATAAATCCCATCCAGCCCAGGGGACTTATCTATTTTTACCCTTTCCAGAATTGCTAACACCTCCTCCTTATGAACATCAATCCCATCCAGTCCAACAGCCTGCATCTCAGTACTCCCCTCGACAACACTGTCCCTCTCCAGTGTGAATACCGACGAAAAATATTCATTTAGTGCCTCTCCTATCTCTTCAGACTCCACGCACAACTTCCCACCACTGTCCTTGACTGGCCCTAATCTTATCCTAGTCATTCTTTTACTCCTGACACACCTGTAGAAAGCTTTCGGGTTTTCCTAAATCCTACCTGCCAAAGACTACTCATGTCCCCTCCTGGCTCTTCTTAACTCTTTCTTTAGGTCCCTCGTGGCTAACTTGTAACTCTCAAGTGCCCGAACTGAGCCTTCACGTCTCATCTTAACATAAGTCTCCTTCTTCCTCTTCACAAGAGATTCAACCTCCTTAGTAAACCACGGTTCCCTCACATGTCTGCTTCCTCCCTGCCTGACAGGTACATATTGATCAAGGACGCATAGTAGCTGTTCCTTGAACAAGTTCCACATTACAATTCTGCCCATCCCCTGCAGTTTCCTTCCCCAACCTATGCCAGCTAAATCTCGCCTCATCGCATCATAATTTCCTTTCCCCCAGCTATAACTCTTGCCCTTTGGTATATACCCATCCTTTTCCATCGCTAAGGTAAACGTAATCGAATGGTGGTCACTGTCACCAAAGTGCCCACGTACCTCCAAATCTAACACCTGGCCTGGTTCATTACCCAGTACCAAATCCAATGTGGCCTCGCCTCTTGTTGGTCTATCTGCACACATTGGACAAAAACCGACCCCTCCAAAGTACTCGAACTATAGCTTTTCCAGTCAATATTTGTAAAGTTAAAGTCCCCCAGTACAACTACCCTGTTACTTTCGCTCCTATCCAGAATCATCTTTGCAATCTTTTCCTCGACATCTCTGGAACTTTTTGGAGGTGTATAAAAAACTCCCAACAGGGTGACCTCTCCTTTCCTGTTTCCAACCTCAGCCCAAACTACCTCAGTAGACGAGTCCTCATCAAATGTCCTTTCTGCCACCGTAATACTGTCCTTGAATAACAATGCCACACCTCCCCCTCTTTTACCACCTTCCCTGCACTTACTGAAACATCTAAACCCCGGAACCTGCAACAACCATTCCTGTCCCTGCTCTATCCATGTCTCCGAGATGGCCACAACATCGAAATCCGAAGTACCAACCCATGCTGCAAGCTCACCCACCTTATTCCGGATGCTCCTGGCGTTGAAGTATACTCACTTCAAACCGCCTTCCTGCCGGCCAGTACACTCCAGCGACTCTGAAATCTCATCCATGACCTCACTACTCTCAACCTCCTGAACACCGGAGCTACAATTCCGGTACCCACCCCCCTGCTGAATTAGTTTAAACCCTCCCGAAGAGCATGAGCAAATTTCCCCCCCAAGATATTGGTACCCCTCTGGTTCAAGTGCAGACCATCCTGTTTATAGAGGTCCCACCTACCCCAGAAAGAGCCCCAATTGTCCAGGTATCTGAATCCCTCCCTCCTTCACCATCTCTGTAACCACGTGTTCAACTGCTCTCTCTCCCTATTCCTCTCCTCACTATCACGTGGCACGGGTAACAAACCAGAGATAACAACTTTGTTTGTTCTGGCCCTCAGCTTCCACCTAACTCCCTGAATTTCTGCCTTACATCCCCATCCCTTTTCCTACCTATGTCTTGAGTGCCTATGTGAACCACAACTTGGGGCTGGTCCCGCTCCCCCTTAAGGATTTCGAAAACACGATCCTGGGAGGCAACACACCAACCGCGTGTCTCTCTCGTTCCCGCAGAATCTCCTATCCGGCCCTTTAACTATGGAGTCCCCAATGACTAATCCTCTACTCCTCTCCCCCTCTTCCGTTCTGAGCCACAAGGACAGACTCTGAGCCAGTGACCTGTACACCATGGCTTACCCCTGCTAAGTACCCCCCCCCCGCCCCCCAACAGCATCCAGAAGTGTACTATCCCCAATTTGTACTACATTTCTTATTTCTCCCCCCACTTGGATGGCTCCCTGTACCTTGGTGCTGTGGTCAGTTTGCTCATCCTCCCTTTCCCTACCCTTCTGAGCTGCCTTGCCGGACTCTGCGCCGGAGGTACGGCCACTGTTGCTTCCCCCAGGTAGGCTGCTCCCCCCAACAGTACTTAAACATGAGTACTTATTTTTAAGGGGCACAGCCACTGGGGTACTCTCTAGTACCTGACCTTTCCCCTTCCCCTTCCTAACCGTGACCCACTTGTCTGTCTCCCGTGGCCCCGGTGTGACCGCCTGCCTGTAATTCCTATCTATCAACTCCTCATTCTCGCTAACCAGACAAAGGTCATTGAGCTGCAGTTCCAGTTCCCCAACGTGGCCCCTTAGGAGCTGCAGTTCGACGCAGCTGGCGCGGATATGGACGTCCGGGAGGCTAGCTGACTCCAGGACCTCCCACATCCGACACTGAGAACAGCAAACTGGCCTCACACTCATAATTCCCCCTTTCTTCCAATGACACAGGAAAAACTGTCTAAACCTACCCCACCTCTGCCTGTTTACGCCGAAGCCCGATGAGCCAAAGCCCGGCAGTTCTCATTCTGCTTCCTGCTCACTCCAGCTTGCTTGTCTGACCATTTCTTCATCTTCGTTTCGGAAGCTTTATGGCATTGCTGAGGGACAATGCAGGCACATGTGAGCCACTCCTTCAATCTGGATTAAAATTCTACAATGGAATATTTGTCTCTCGGTTCTAAACTCCTTGCATATTTTCAGAGCAGCTCTCGCCTCATGTACATTGACGAGCAAAAAATGACTTAAACCCCCAGGTGCAGGTATATCCCGAGTGGCAAACAAATTAACTCATGGGAGCACGGTGGCATAGTCTTTAGCACTGCTGCCGCGCAACGCCAGGGACATGGGTTAAATTCCAGCCTTGGATGACGCTCTGGAGCTTGCAAATTCTCCCGTGAATGCCTGGGTTTCCTCTGGGTGATCCTGTTTCCTCCCACACTCAAAAACTGCGCAGGGTATGTGTATTAGCCTTGGGAAATGCAAGGGGTGAAGCAGATGGGTGGAGTGAGCTGTGTGGGATGCGCTTTCGGAGGGTCGGTGCAGACTCTATGGGCCAAATAGCCTCGCTCAGCACTGCCGGGATTCTCTAGTCCTACAGTTGACAGTATGCCCTCGTAGTGGTTTTTCGGGCCCGGTAGTATCGCTCCAATGCTCCCTTACCCTGTGGGTGGTACCCTGAGGAATCCAACTGCTTTATACTCAAACTATTAACTCCCTGGAATATGTCATACATGAAGTTGGAAGATTGATCCAACTGGATCTCAAAGGGTAATACAGATCGAGCGAAGAACTGGATCAACTGCCAAAACGTCTCAGTGTCCGTATCCAACAACCGAACTTACTTTGCTTTACCCTCAAGTTCGATACAAGCTCTGCCGGGGCTACTTGCGGAGATTGCAAATTAGCAATCTTTAGCACAAATAGTCTTTTTTTGCCATCACACAATCTGTCAATACAGAAAGCAAGACAGAAATGGAAATCGGCCGTCAATCTGCTTTGGATAACTAATGTTCAGTTTGCTTTCTACCTGCCCACCTGCTAATCATCATCTTCCCAAAAAAAGAAAAATATCTCTGCGTCCCTTTCTTCAAAATTAGGGAGGCTTACATCAACGCAGGGCGACACAGTGACACAGTGATCAGCACTGCTGCCTCACAGCTCCAGGGACCTGCGTTCGGTTCCTTGCTTGGGTCACTGTCTGTGTGGAGTTTGCACATTCTGTCCGTGTCTGCATGAACTTCCTCTGGGTGCTCCAGTTTCAAAGAACAAAGAAAATTACAGCACAGGAACAGGCCCTTCGGCCCTCCAAGCCCGCACCGACCATGCTGCCTGACTTAACTAAAACCCCGTACGCTTCCGGGGACCATATCCCTCTATTCCCATCTCATTCATGTACTTGTCAAGACACCCCTTAAAAGTCACTACCGTATCCGCTTCCACTACCTCCCCCGGCAACATGTTCCAGGCACCCACCACCCTCTGTGTAAAAGATCTGCCTCGTACATCTCTTTTAAAACTTGTCCCTCGCACCTTAAACCTATGCCCCCGAGTAATTGACTCTTCCACCCTGGAAAAAGCTTCTGAGTATCCACTCTGTCCATGCCTCTCATAATCTTGTAGACTTCTATCAGGTCTCCCCTCAACCTCCGTCACTCCAGTGAGAACAAACTAAGTTTCTCCAACCTCTCCTCATAGCTAATGCCCTCCAGACCAGGCAACATAGTGGTAAATCTTCTCTGTACCCTCTCCAAAGCCTCCAAATCCTTCTGGTAGTGTGGCGACCAGAATTGAACACTATGTTCCAAATGTGGCCGAACTAAGGTTCTATAAAGCATCAAAGTGATTTGCCAATTTTTAAACTCAATGCCCCGGCCGATGAAGGTGTTAGCGCGAGTGGGTGAACACGAACACTTCGGACTCAGAGTCAGGTTCAACAGCGGTACAGCTTTATTAACGTTGACGGAGGTGCAATCAGGACAAACAAACAGCACTGTCCCAAAAGCACTCTGAAAGCCTGCCGCAATGGGCTACAGTTATACTCGAACTTTGACACGTTGTATGAATCAAATGTTAATGTTTTGTTTCCAGTATTTGACTCTGACCATTCTGTTTGATGTTTTAAGTACAGTATCAATGTTTAGGTATGGTAATCGTTTCTGTCCGATGGGTTTATCAATGGACTAGAATCTCCCCGGGGTTTCTTGAACAGTGGGTGTTTGGCTGATCTCAGGAAGTCTTTTGAGGCTAGGAAGGCTTCCTGATATCACTTGATTAGGTCAGTGGTGTTGATTTGATTAGATGAATTTCCTTTGGTGCCACCCTGTCTGGTCTGGAGTACTGTGAGCAATTTTGGGCCCCACACCTCAGGAAGGACATACTGGCACTGGAGCGGGTCCAGCGGAGATTCACACGGATGATCCCAGGAATGGTAGGCCTGACATACGATGAACGTCTGAGGATCGTGGGATTATATTCATTGGAGTTTAGGAGGTTGAGGGGAGATCTGATAGAAACTTACAAGATAATGAACGGCTTAGATAGGATGGACGTAGGGAAGTTGTTTCCATTAACAGGGGAGACTAGGACGCGGGGGCACAGCCTTAGAATAAAAGGGAGTCACTTTAGAACAGAGATGAGGAGAAATGTCTTCAGCCAGAGAGTGGTGGGTCTGTGGAATTCATTGCCACAGAGGGCTGTGGAGGCCGAGACGTTGAGCGTCTTCAAGACAGAAATTGATAAATTCTTGATTTCTCGAGGAATTAAGGGCTATGGGGAGAGAGCGGGTAAATGGAGTTGAAATCAACCATGATTGAATGGTGGAGTGGACACGATGGGCCGAATGGCCTTACTTCCGCTCCTATGTCTTATGGTCTTATGGTCCCCTTTTGTGTGTTAGACCTTGTTTGCATTTTAAAAGCATGCCTTTGCTTGTTTGTCTGGATCTGTCCCTTTTAATCTTTAATGGAGGGGTTCTGACAGCAGTTTGGCTTGTTTCATATTATATACGTAACTTCATAAATTTGTTTCCGCTAACAGTTCCCCCCTGTCGGTCGGGAGCGGACTTGTCTCGCCTCCTCAGACCGATTTTCCCCTTTAACATATTTTGTGTCCGGTGCTCCCTGCATTTGCACGCTGCAGACATGCAGTTTAGGGGAGCCCCGCGGTTTGTCAAATTAGGTGTATGCGGGAGAAATCCTCCCGATTTGTCAGTCGCCCCACCTCGCCAATCGTTCTGATTAGTTTTCTTCGTGCTTTGGTTTTCTTGTGTTGGCGGTATGTATAACACGTCACTATTCCCCAAGATATTGCGAGTATAAGTTGGATAGTGACGAGTACATGTGAGATTATCCGGATCCAGGGGTGAATGTCCACGTTTAGGCCCCAGTCCCATACCCTCTGTGCCCATGTTTGGCTCTGTAGGGCTGACTCTGTTTTGTGCTCTCGGATTTTGATGTGTGACTGTAATTGGTGGTACAGCCGAACGGAGTGTCCCACTTTGAGGCGGAGCTCCCTCAGCACTTCGGCTTGTTGTGGGACGGGAGCCTGTTCTGGCTCTCGGTAGTAATTGAGTTCATCTCTCAGTGGGCCCGTGGCATTAAGTGTCAGAGTCTGCCTACTTCGAATGTTGGTAATGTGGGCCTGGCCAATGGTGGCTGGTCTGCGACGGGTGAAGCAAATGTTTGGGCTGGGGATCGGACATGTCAGCCCGTTATATACAAAGGATGTCTTTGTTGTGGCTACGCAGTACCTGCCTCGTCCTCCATATCCTGCCCGGGCAAAGTGTGGATTTGTCGGTATGATTTCTAGAGTGCAGCCCTGTGTTTGATTAAACCCACATTCAGCTGCCTCTCCTTGTCCCAGTGGGTGAGGGCAAATGGTTATCTCTCCTCTTTGTTTGCATCCCGAGAGGGAGTCGCTTGACATCACGCCATGCCTTGAGATGGCCTTGACTTCGGTTAGGTGGTAGCGGAGGGAGGTATTGCCCCTGACAACGCCAATGTTCTCGATCTGGAACATAGGGAATGGTCCCGAGTCTGGTGTAACGATCGGAATCAATAGGACCATCGCCACTCCTGTGCCCTCACTAACCTCGCAGTCGGGGATTACTTGATACACCCGCGTCATTCCGTTCAGGGTCCAGTTATCCAGCACCCCCTTCTGATCTGCGAGTTGTGCTAGCTGGGCGCTGTCAATCCAGTCGGGCACCTCCCCCCTGTGTACCTGGTCCAAATTATGTCGTAATTGGGCTATCATCCACAGACCATACGCATGGCACAGCTGTCCCTGTTGTACCCCGGCCATGTTCTCTCTCTATCTGTGAGGTAGTTAATGGTATGGGCGTGCGCTTCCAATATTGTTATCCCACCTAGTTGGATATGGGCGCCCTCCTCCCCTAAAAGAGCCTGCTCGGCCTGTTGGTCTAGTGACCGCTGCAGGATATCTTTCATCACCCCCTTTAATTGTTCAATCTTATCATTGAGGCCCTGTATGTCAATGGAGTTGACCACTGTGGATCCTGTGTTTATTCCTGTGAAGATGTCGTTGACTATGTCCCTTTTGTTTCTGTGCGTGTTGTGTGTGTGTGTGTGTTGTCTCTCCAGTGTGTTGCTCCCATTGCATCTATGGCCCACTTTATGGTTTCCCTACCCAGCATCTGATACATATTTTGTGTCTGTTCTGAAGAGTATCCCGACACCCGGATTTCTGAGATATCGATCAGAACAGGCACGACCTCGTGTCTTACATTGTCGGACACAATTTCTCCCTCGTTCCACAGCACCAGTCCTCCCTCCGGCCCCTTGCTCTGCAAGGGGCAGGGTAAGATTTCGGGCGCTGTGGTCGTGGGGGCGCGCGTTGTAGGAAGCATAAAACATACATATAGTGAGACTGCAGGAGCCTCAACTAGTCTATAATATCCGCAAATGTCAATGTCCGGTTTAAGAATGTCACTTTGTAGTGGGGTCTGTGGACCTTCAGGGAGGGCGCAGATGGTCCCGAAGGTGCAGCCAGTGTTGCTCCGAGAGTCCGACCGTTGGATGCATGCTTGATGCATATCTAGTGTGCAGGTGAGGCAGATCACATCAATGCCTGGATAGACCTGCAGCCACGCGTTGAAATGCGTCCTACTGTCCTCGAGATATGGTACGGCCGGCACGCACAACGCCTCGGATGTGTTGAACATTATTCCGTGGGATTGTTGATAGGTGGTGTAGCCCCTGAAGGCGACACTCATCAGGAAAGTCGCAGTGAGGATCATCCTCCAGGCGGTCCGCATTGGTCTGGAGAGGGGGTTGGGGGGAGGGTATATAAAACCTGGTGGCCACCAGACGTTAGATTGATATCAAATGACTAACTTAATCTATTTATCTATTTATGTTTATATTCCTATATACATATATACATCCGTGCCACGGTTGGCGCACGACTCCTTTGTGCCAAAAATAAAAGTTGTTACTCCGACCTCCGCTGTCTGGACAAAGATGGTTAGGGGCCAATACGTGGAGTGGTCGGAGCATCCCTGTCCTGTCTCTTTCCCGTGGTGGTAGGATTTTAATTGTGACCAATGTTTCCAGCGGCCCTTTCCCTTAACATCGACACAGGCACATGTGTCGCTGGGAAGGATAATCTCGTGGGGTCCTATCCATTTTGGTGCAAACCCGGGTCGGTCTGGGGCGACCCGTATTAAAACGTTCTCCCCTCCCTGTGGGAGGGTGGTGATGTGACTGACATTTTGATCTCGAGCCTGGTCTCTAATGGCTTGCTGGTCTCTGGCTGCGTGGTGCAAATCTCGGAGCTGTAAGTCCAGTTGCTGTACATATCTCTTGATTTTGTCCCGAAGGGGTGCCATTTCCTGGGGTACGACCTGGGGTGACCCGTAGGCCTGGGGTGACCCGTAGGCGCATGAAAATACAAGGAAGGACATCTACCCACCCCTGACCTGTCTCTGCGAAGGATTTGGCTATCGCATTTTTGAGAGTGCGGTTCATCCGCTCTACCATTCCAGCACTTTGAGGGTGGTATGGGATGTGGAATCGCTGTCGGATTCCTCGGGCTTTGCAAGCGTGCTTCATCACCTTGCCTGTAAAGTGTGTCCCCGGGTCGGAGTCCAGTTGCAGCGGGAGTCCCCACCTTGGTATTATTTCATATGCTAGGATGCGGGCGACAGTGGTCGCCCCGCAATCCTGGGTTGGAAAGGCTTCTACCCATCGGGTGAACTGGTCTATGAGGACTAGGCAGTACTTCTTCCCGCGGCTGGTGGGTAGGGGGCCGATGAAATCAATTTGGAGGTTTTCCCAAGGTCCCTTTCGTCTGGGTTGGTGAGCTAATTTAACTTTGAGGGGACGACCGAGGTTATACTGGGCGCATATAATACATCTTTGGCAGTGCTTAGCTACATCTCGCCCCATCCCTGGCCACCACCAATCAGCTGATAAGCGGGCCAGGGTCCCATCCCGGCCGGAGTGGTCCGGTTCGTGGTGGAGTCGGAGTAGTTCAGCCTGTATGAATGAAGGGGCAACTCCCTGTTGCCCTCTGCGCCATACCCCATTCTTATCTAGGGACGCCCCTGCCTGCTCCCACCGTGCCACCTCGTCTGGGTCAGCGCTACCCTGGCGTTGACAAATGTCCACCTCTTCCGTGGGTGGAGTGGTGATGGCGGCAACCTGCGCGAGGGCTTCCCCAGCTGCAGCTTTGGCAGCAGCATCTGCTAGTTGGTTTCCCTTTTGCTCCGCAGTCCTCGCCTTCTGGTGGGCTTTTATTTTAATTACGGCTTCTTCCCAGGGTAACCTGGATGCCGTTGCCAAGTCTCGGATTATGTTTTCGTGTTTTACGTGCCCCCCCCCCCCCCCCCTCCCCCTGCGGTGATGAATCCGCGCCTTTTCCATGCCGTCATATAGTCATGGAGCACCCCGAACGCATATTGGTTGTCTGTATATACATTTATCCGTTTGTCTCTTCCCGCTTTAAGGGCCTCTGTGAGGGTATAAGTTCAGCCACCTGAGCGGAGGTATCCCCACTCAGGGCGTCCCTTGCTATCAGTGTCCCTTCCTGATCTACCACTGCCCAGCCTGTGCGGTACTGTCCCTCCACTTGTCTTCGGGACCCATCCACATATAACGTTAAATCGGGGTTGTCCAGGGCTGATCATTAATCCCATCCTCTGCGTCTGTGTCTGGATTAATTGGACAATGATGCGGGCTGCCCTCTGGAAGGAACCCCTCTGCAGGGTTTCTTCCGGTATCTCACACAATTTTAATGGACTGATCCCGGGGAAGGAGCACTGCCTCCCAGTTGGCCCTCAGAGCGTCCGAGACAGTTCGGACTCGACCGGTATTCAGTAGCTCAACTGTACTGTGTTTTGTGTGCAAAATGATCTGCCCTAACATAGTGATGGGTTCACACACCCTGACTGCCCATGCGGCACAGTCCAGGGCTGCCACACATTTGTGCAGTACTTTGGCTACTGGGGACTGTTGGGAGGAATAGTATGTTACGGGTCGCTTGGTGCCCCCACATTCTTGTGTCACCACGGAGCTGTAAAATCCGTCCTCCGAATTGTAAAAGAGGTGGAAGGGCTTCGTTATGTTGGGCAGGCACAAGGCTGGGGCTGCTAGTAGTTCTGATTTTAGGTATGCTGCCTCCTGTTTAGGTCCCCATTCAATTGTTTCTGCTCCTGGTCTCCCCCCTTTTACCAGTCGCTGGATTGGTTCCGCCAGGGATGCAAATTGGTCAATAAAATTCTGGCAATAGTTAAAGAGTCCCAAAACCCTACGGACCCCTCTAACTGTATTAGGACGGGGCATATTGACAATTGCTGTTTTTCGGTCAGTGGGGAGAGTTTTCTTTCCCTGGTTTATGTCGTGCTCCAAGTACCGGACTTCAGATTTGGCGAGTTGTGCCTTGGTTGGGTTGATTTTAAATCCTGCTGTCTGTAAACCACGCAGGATTACCGATAGGGCTCCTAGAGGTCCCGTGGGGTTGGTGGAAGCGATCAGAATGTCGTCCACATATTGAAGGAAGGTGCTCTTATAGGGGGACAGGTCACAATTTTCGAGGGCTCAGCACATAACCCGGTGTAATATGTTGGGGCTGTTGTGGAATCCCTCGGGGAGACGAGTCCAGGTGTATTGCTTACCTCCACAGGTAAAGGCGAACCTCTCCTGGGAGTCTGGGTGGAGTGGGATTGACCAGAATCCGTTTGCTATATCAAGCACGGAGACGATGCAATGTTCAGGTTGCAATCCGTTAAAGATGGTGGCCGGGCTCGCAACAATAGGGTGTTCCTTTGGGGTTACCCTGTTCAGGGCAGTATAATCTAAGGTCAGCCGGTAGCTTCCGTCTGGCTTATGGACGGGCCACATCGGGGAATTGGTGTGTGATACCGTGGGTCTCAGGATGCCCTGGGCAACCAAAGCCTGGACGATTGTTTCGGTCACCTGCACCGCTTCGGGTTTTATGGGGTATTGTTTGTGGGGAGTGTGAACCGGTCCTTGTATCTGTCGGGGAGGGATACTTACGAGACCGCAGTCTGCTTGCCCGCCGCCCAGACTCGGGGTAATGACTGGCACAGGAGCCCCACTAGTCCTTCCTTTCCCCAGTCTCGGGTCGTGTGAGTAGGGGCTCCCATACTTATGGCTGCTACGTTTTTATTGGGGACCCTGAATCCTGCTTTTATGTTCCTTTCTTGCAGTCCACAGCAGGCGCTTATTAAAATCGTCCACCACTGCTCCTCGCTCTCCTGGGAGATCTATCCCTAAGATTGTTCCCTCTTGGTTTGGGCCCACCCAGAAGTCAACAGGGAGTAGGATTCCTTCTATCTCAAGTAGGACTGCTTCGCTTTGGTATACTGTAGTCCTGTCTCCCCCGACTACGATGGAACGGTGGGTGATGGGTAGTGCCATGTTAGTGAGGGATATCGCAGCCCCCGTATCTATTAATACTTTGCATCGCCGGCCCCCGAACGATGCATAAACCCAAATACGGGGGTCCGTTCCCAGGGTGGGGGCCGATGCCACTCATGTGGACTTCTGTGCTGCTAGAGTTTGTATAATATCCAGCAGCTGCTGGTGGCTGAGGTGCGCAATATCGGAGACGACTTCTCCCTCCTCTGTGTCAGGGGCGCTTCCCAGGGTTTGGTCGTGTTTGGGGGGCGTTGTCTCCCTCCTTGGGAATTTCTTGCTACGACAGACTGACTCGCTCTATCCAATTTTGTCGCAATTGCGGCATGTATGGGAGGGATGGGGCGCCCGAGCTCGGCAATTTGTTTTATAATGGCCAGGTTCCCCACACCTGTAGCAGCTCCCTCTGTCGGTTCCCAGTGCGGATACCCCTACCCTGGCGCTTTGGATCTTCCTTTGTTGGTTGTCTACAGTAATGGCCCAGTTTTCTAGCTCATCCAAAGTGTTGAAGTTCACCAGTCCGGTTTTTAGAACTGCTTGGTGTGATGAGCTCAGCCCGTCCCTATATAACTGGAGGAACGCGGGGTTCTGCCTATCTGCATCGGGATTCCCCCATGGGCCATAAAAGCGTCGAATTTTCGTCGCCCGTATTCCTGGGCTCCTTCCTCCTTCCCCTGCACTACCCCTACGATTGCGTTCCAGCTCACGGGGATTCGCCCCATGATTTGACTGATATCATTTTTAAAATCCGCCAGAGCTTGGTCTTGCTCTCGGCGGTTCTCGTTCAGGTTCGCGCACCAGGTCCCGTTCTGGTGTTCTACCTGGAGCCGGGTCCAATAATTTTCTGGCATTTTGGCTCTTACGAGCCCTGCTATGTCCCGATTTTGTAGATTGTGACACATTTGCATCTCCTTGAGCTTTTGCCAGAAGATTGCGTTGCTGTGTCTGGGCTGGAGGTTCGGGAGTTTGTCTAGTAGTTTCATTGTGTCTCCCGGGTGAGAGATACATAGGTCATTTTTATCCGACCCTGGGCAGGTCGCCCGTCTCCCCCTTGCCCCCTGGGGACGTATTCAATTTTGATGGGAGCTGCCATGGCGCTCTGGGGTGGAGGGTTAGCGGTCAATGGGATGTTCACCCCGGTCGGGCATAGTGGACCTGTTTCGTCCACTAGACATTCCCAGTCGGAACACTCCTCACTCGGAGCTTCGCGTGAGAACTCGGACAGAGCTGGCAGCACGGGGTTAGCGGCCATCACAGCGGCGAGTTGTCGCTGTGTGGCTTGCTCCTGCTTGCCTTGTACGTAATTGTGAACTCGTCCTGCAAGGGTGACATGCGCCTTTACTATTAGGATCCAGGCCTTATCGTCCTTGTTCCTTTTCTCTGTTGCCCACCACTCTCGCTGAGTTTCAAGCGGGTCGTGCGGCTTCCACCCTGCCTTCATCATGTTTTTAATTAGCTTCTTGTTTTTATCTGCTAGATAGCGGGTGAGGGACCGTTCTGGTCTCCATTCGAAGGTGGTATCATTGCTGTCCATGTCGGGTCTCTTAACTAGGACCAGTGGTATACTAATCCTGGCTCTGGTGCTTCTCACGGATACTTGTGTGGGTATCTCTGATTGGGTTACCGATTTGGTGTTCCCACTGTCAGTCCGTTAAAACCTTCAGTGGCAACACGCAGAGTCCGGCCTGCGTGTAGCGGGGAGATTACCGCTCTCAGAGGCAGGTGAGCTCTGTCCAGCCTCTCCGCAGGGGCCGCAGCATACGGAGAGACTATCGACTACAGGGGCCGGGGCCGCTTCTCCTAACCAACTCTTAGCACTAAGTCGACTCTCAGGGGCCCGCCGTTTCCCTATCTCCTAGGGAACCACCCTCACCTGGGTGCGGACAGGCGTGTAGTTGACCGCGGGTCAGAGTCTCCCGGGCGTGTAGTAGTTTTTCGTGCTACCAGAGGTCGCCTGCTTGTTGTGTTCAAGGCACTCACAGAGGCTCCAGACTTAGTAGCGCCCGGACATGTAGCAAACTCCTCGCGGAATTTGCCCCCAGTGGCCCAATCTTTCGCGCCTGCAGAGGTTCTCCCGACTTGCAGCGCCCGGACATCTACCGAACTCCGCGGAGTCCGATCCCGGTGGCCCTAACCTTGGACGTCCTCACCGGCTTTATAACTACTAGTACGTGTTTTGTCGGGTTCCCAATGGGCTGTCGGTTTCTGGTCAGGTTCGTTGTCGGGAGTCAGCGTAATGCAAAAACAACACAATCAATCACAGTTCGCGACTCGCCCGCCCAAAAGAGGAACTTAAACACTACTGCTGTACAGCTATCGAACGGACTCTGTTCACAGGTTCAGATCGCGGCAGCCGTGAAACGCCGCTCAGACACTGGGAATGCCCGCGGATTTAAATGAGTAAAGATACTCACCCAGTGCCCAGAGACGATGTTCCAGCGACGGTCGCGATCCGGGACGAACCCACAATTGTGAGCGCGAGTGGGCGAACACGACCACTTCGGACTCAGAGTGAGGTTCAACAGCGGTACAGCTTTATTAACGTCGACGGAGGTGCAATCAGGACATACAAACAGCACCGTCCCAAAAGCACTCTGAAAGCCTGCCGCAATGGGCTACAGTTATACTCCAACTTTGACACGTTGTATGATTCAAATGTGAATGTTTTGTTTACAGAATTTTACTCTGACCATTCTGTTTGATGTTTTAAGTACAGTATCAATGTTTAGGTATGGTAATCGTTTCTGTCCGATGGGTTTATCAATGGACTAAATTCTCCCCGGGGTTTCTTGAATAATGGGTGTTTGGCTGATCTCAGGAAGTCTTTTGAGGCTAAGAAGGCTTCCTGATATCACTTGATTAAGTCAGTGGTGTTGATTTGATTAGATGAGTTTCCTTTGGTGCCACCCTGTCTGGTCCCCTTTTGTGTGTTAGACCTTGTTTGCATTTTAAAAGCATGCCTTTGCCTGTTTGTCTGGGTCTGTCCCTTTTAATCTTTAATGGAGGGGTTCTGACTGCAGTTTGGCCTGTTTCATATTATATGCGTAACTTCATAAATTTGTTGTCCACTAACAAAGGCAAGCATGCCGTATGCCTTCTTGACTACCTTCTCCACCTGCATTGCCACTTTCAGTGACCTGTGTACCTGTACACCCAGATCCCTTTGCCTATCAATACTCCTAAGGGTTCTGCTATTTACTGTATATTTCCTATCTGTATTAGACCTTCCAAAATGCATTACCTCACATTTGTCCGGATTAAACTCAATCTGCCATCTCTCAGCCCAAGTCTCCAACTGATCTATATCCTGCTGTATCCTCTGATGCTCCTCATCGCTATCCACAAATCCTCCAACCTTTGTGTTGTCCGCAAATTTACTAATCAATCCAGTTACATTTTCCTCCAAATCATTTATATATATTACAAACAGCAAAGGTCCCAGCACTGATCCCTGAGGAACACCACTTGTCACAGCCCTCCATTCAGAAATGCACCGTTCCACCACCACCCTCTATCTTCTTTGACCAAGCCAGTTTTGTATCCACCTTGCCAGCTCACCTCTGATCCCATGCGACTTCATCTTCTGCACCAGTCTGCCATGAGAGACCTTGTCAAAGGCCTTACTGAAGTCCATGTAGACAACAACCACTGCCGTGCCCTCATCAATCATCTTCGTCACTTCCTCAAAAAACTCGATCAAGTTCGTGAGACACGACCTCCCCTTCACAAAACCATGTTGCCGCTCACTAATACGTCCACTTATTTCGAAGTGGGAATAAATCCTGTCTCGAAGATTTCTCTCAATAATTTCCCTACCACTGATGGAAGGCTCACCGGCCTGTAATTACCTGGATTATTCTTGCTACCCTTCTTAAACAAAGGAACAACATTAGCTATTCTCCAATCCTCTGGCACCTCCCCTGTCGCCAGTGAGGATATAAAGATTTCTCTTAAGGCCCCAGTAATTTCCTCTCTTGCCTCTCTCAGTATTCCGGGGTATATCCCATCAGGCCCTGGAGACTTGTCTACCTTGATGTTTCTCAAGAACACCAATACCTCCTTTTCTATCTCAACATGACTCAAACTATCTACACATCCTTTCCCAGACTCATCATCCACCAAGTCCTTCTCTTTGGTGAATACTGACGCAAAGTACTCATTTAATAACTCGCCCATTTCGTCTGGCTCCGCATACAAGTTCCCTCCCTTGTCCTTGAGTGGGCCAACCCTCTCCCTGGATACCCTCTTGCTCTTTATATATGTGTAAAAAGCCTTGGGATTTTCCTTAATCCTGCTGGCCAATGCTTTCTCATGACCTCTTTTAGCTCTTCTTACTCCTTGCTTAAGTTTCTTTCTACTTTCCTCGTATTCCACACTTGCTTCGTGTGTTCCCAGCCTCCTAGCCTTGACAAATGCTTCCTTTTTCTCTTTGGCTAGGCTCACAATATCTCTCGTTATCCACGATTCCCAAAACTTGCCATACTTATCCTTCATCTTTCCAGGAATGTGCCGGTCCTGAATCCCTATCAACTTACACTTGAAAGTCTCCCACATGCCAGATGTTGATTTGCCCTCAAACATCTGCCCCCAATTTACATTCTTCAGTTCCTGCCTAATATTGTTGTAATTAGCCTTCCCCCAATTTAGCACCTTAACTTGAGGACTGCACTTATCTTTATCCATCAGTACCTTAAAGCTTACTGAATTGTGGTCACTGTTCCCGAACTGCTCCCCTACTGAAACATCGACCACCTGGCCGGGCTCATTCCCCAATACCAGGTCCAGTATGGCCCCTTCCCTAGTTGGACTATCTACATACTGTTTCAGGAAGCCCCTCTGGATGCTCCTTACCAACTGTGCCCCATCCACGCCCCTGGCACAAATGAGTCCCAGTCAATATGGGGGAAATTAAAATCGACCACCACAACAACCCTGTTACTTTTACACCTTGCCAAAATCTGCCTACACATCTATTCCTCAATCTCCCGCTGACAGTTAGGTGGCCTATAGTAAAACCCCAACATTGTGACCACACCTTTCCTATTCCTGAACTCTACCCATATTACCTCGCTGTATTCCCTGAGTCTTACTGGCCCTACTCTCTCGTTCCCCTTCAGCTAATTCACCTTTCCTTTGGGTCCCACCACCCTGCCAAACTAGTTTAAATCCTCCCGTGTGACACTAGCAAACCTCCCGGCCAGAATACTTGTGTCCCTCCAGTTTAGATGCAACCTGTACTTCTTGTGCAGGTCCCATCTGCCCCGGAAGAGACCCCAATGGTCCAGACAGCTGAAAACCTCCCACCTACACCAACCGTTTAGCCACGAGTTGAGCTGCACTATCTGCCTATTCCTCACCTCACTCGCACATGGCTAATCTCCAATCTTGGAGAACAAGTACCTCAATCAATAAAAGTTGCAGCATTGTGTCGCAAGGCCATAAAACAAGCAAAGAAGGCACAGAGCTTTGTTTGTCGAGGGAGAGAACTGAAATGCAGTGAAGCTATACTCAGTCTGCATCAAAACATGTTTAGGGCACGTTTAAAGTGTTCAGAGTGGCGAGTACAAAGTGACAGACTACTGCATGCAACTCTGGGTGTCATGTAACAAAGAGGATGCCGAGGCCATGGAGAATGTGTAGAGAAAATTTCCAGAGATTATCGCTGTGGATATCTGGAAAATGTTTGACAAGTTGGGTTTCTTCTCTCTTGATAAAAGGCTGAATGAGAACTTGACAGCGGTATTTAAAATAGCGAAATGTTAAAAGATTGTGCTTCCTGTACCCGAATATAATATTTATCCCAAGATTGCTATCAACAAAATTAAACCAGGCATCACTGGGTCCTGAAAATTCCCACTGTGGCGGTGGGATGTTCAAGGGTGGATTCAGATCGCCCCGATCGGGACAACAGGCAAACAGTGACCACGGTCTCGCTTCCACGATCACTGGTTTGATTCTCAACTCAGGGAGACAAACACGAGTTGATAAAACTAATCATAAATTTTCAAGTGGTTGCAAATGTATATTTCTGTGAATTGATTTATTTTTGGTTAGATACATTTTATTGAGTCTTACATTTCCCGTGTGTTTGTCATTGCTGTTTCTCTCCCTCGCCCTCCAGCATTGGTGGAGATTGTTTGTGTCTGGACGTGTCCAGCCCAGGTGCTGTGGTGGGTGGCTCGCAACCAGGGTGAGGGATCCGAACTGGGACAGAATTCAGTAGCTTCGCACATGGGTGGCTGCTCAGGTAAACAGCGGCAGCTTCCTTCTTGGTTTCTCATGGTAGCTGAAATTGTTCGTTGTTCTCTCTCCTTAGGCTCCCTCCCTCACTCACTGGACTCTGCTCTAACCACTCCCCCATCTTTAAATCTGGCCCTCACCCCACTGCCTTCGTAAATTACCGTTCCACCTCCCTCCCTTTTCTCCACGACGGACTTGAGTGCATTGCAACCAGCAAGTTCATCCCCATCGACTCTGCCAGGCCAAGGGCCGGAAATTTAAGCAGGAGGCCAAAATCACGCCAAAAACTGAACGCCGGTCCTGATCTTCCCGCGCAATGTTTTTTTCTGACACAATTAGCCTTGTGCCGGGAAAGGGAGGAGGCTGATTTAAATATTTATAGCCTAATTTAAACTATTTAGCAAGTCCGTGACGATATTGACCAGGCTCTCTTATGGTTCCGACCACGCCCGTGGAGGTTCACACGATCGGGAATCACAGATTGTCCCAAGCAATCTAGGCCTGGCATGATGGCCTCATTCGTGGGACCGCAGGCTGTTGAGGCCCCCCGAGAGGTTGGGAGTTGGCGCGGGGGGGGGGGGGGGGGGTGCAGTGCACTTTGGGCAGGGTCAGCCGGGCACCGGTACGCCATTCTTTCTCCATCCACAGGGTGCAATTAGTGTAAAAACTATAGGTTTTGTAAGATGAAGCCATATTTACATCTTGTTGGTTCACTTTTAAGGGGGGATCTTTGATGACACTGAACCTTTAAGAATTGTAGTTTAATCAAGTTTCTTGAAAGTGGTATGTTTAAAAATTCATTCTGTTTTATACGGTCCAAGTTTGTCTGGGGAACTGGCAGCTCAAATTTTGAGAATATAGGATAATGATAAAATTTTCGCTGATGGAATGTTTTGTTGAAACGGAGTTAATGCATTTTTGTTTACATAGGCTTCACGTGGAGATTCAGAGTAGGTTTTGATAGTTTTATTTACAGTTCTGTCATTTTATTGTGGTACACCTTCAAAAAAGGGCTGTTAGCTCGTTTATTTTGTTAATTTGTTAATTGGTTCATATTTAATGGCACAGAGAATGTTGGACACTACGGTTATTCCAAGTTCCAATCGGGAAGTTTGAAAATGTTGAGAATCCGGCTCTCAACTGTATTTTGCTGTTTGGTATAATGTGAGGAAGGATGGAAAAAATCAAAAAAGTATGTCCTAAACGTTTTGTAGTGATTTTAAATGAAATAAAATGACTGTGTATTTCATAACAAAGCACACACGAAAGTGAAACTCGAAATACACTTAACTAACTTAATAGCCACACACAGCATTTTAGGGGTGCCCAGTACCCAGTTCCAAATCTCTCTATCTTCCCTAACTTCAGAGCAATTCATGGTTACCACACCAGGCAGTTAAAACTTTTGGGATTTCTTCTCAGGTATGACAGAAGGAACGGTTTGCCAAACAGGCTTTCCTACAGGGTCTGATGGGAGTTCACACAGCTTTTCCTTCTGTAGACTGAGCTCCCACAACAGCTAAAATGCATAGGTCCCGATATACTGTTTCCCATTTTGATCAACCTTTCTCAGAACTAACCTCCTCAGAAGTCATTCCTAAATAACTTCGTCTCATGAGTTCACGATTTGGAATGTAATTGTGAAGTTCAAACCTCATCCCCTTCTTCAATCTTCTGACATGTTTAGTGAAACCTTTGCATTGTGAGCAAGTTCTCTGCTAAACGTGTATACATCATTGTAAGGCTTATTGACATGTCAAAAACACTGGTTGCATAAACACAGTTGTCTCTGCAACTGCACAGTTTCCATTTCTAAACAATAAAAGTCGTACAGTGACAGAACATATTCTCAATTATTACATTTCCTTAATTTTTCATATTACCACGATTTCCTGTCATTAATTAATTTGCCAATTAGTTGTCTTGTTTAATCACACCACTCAAAAAATTACAAAGAAACATTTCCTCTTTGAGGGGTAGTTTATGAGTCAATTAGTTAATCTAAAGTGTGCAAAGAGAGATATTTTGGACATTGTTTATTTTTTGTTAAAGAGGACATGCAGAAATGCAGTGTTCCATTGTGAAAAAAACTATATTATTGATTGAAGGATCATCACCTACTTCAATACTTCACCATCTGGCTTCAAAATGAATTAAAGCTCCTGTTTCCCATGTAAACAACTGCCACTAGAGGGCATTTTTTGATTCAAAATGATTCTTCATACGATTCAATTGATCGAAGTATGGAGGAGCTTCCCTCTTTTCCTTTCTTTATTCATAAATTGAATAATTAATGTAACCGGATATTTCACTAAACTCTTGAACTGCTCCCTGAACTTGGATTGAGTCACTCCATAAATAAAAGCGTTTGTACAGCAGTTTAATTCAGCCAGCATAGATCCGACTTCCTTAAAAATAGATGAAGAATCATTGTAGTCTACGGGATAAGTTCCTGTAATTCTATAGTATAAGAAGTTGATCACATATAAAAGCCACAGAAGTATGAAGCTGCCAGATATGGTGAAGAGTAAAATCATGGACTTCCTTCTGCTCTCCATCGCTGGGTCAATGTGATTCTCCCCCTTGTTCTGACCCATCAGTCCTTTGCGGACACGATTGGTCACTAAAATGTATCTGACTGTCAGAGCATTGAACAACAGAATTAAAATATATGGGAGAAATGGAGTTGAAACCTTACTAAGCCAGTCAAATGCCACCCAAGCTGGGTCAGTAAAATAGCTTGGATTCCTTGTGCAGAACCAGGGAGTATTGTTAATTGTCACGCCAGGTTGAAATGCAAAGTAATAGGGAATGCATTTTAACCAGCTCAGGATGCAGATTGTTGATAGAACCACAGTTGCAGTTTTCTCAGTGCAATATTTTATTTTCAGTTTCTGACAACAAATGGCCACAAAGCGATCAAAGGTGAACATGACAGTACACCAGGTCGAGCAGTTTCCAGCTGCATAAAGCAGGATAATGACAACACGACACACAGGGGTGATGTCCAGAAAAGATCCTGGGAAATAACATGAACGGATCCGATACAGTACCACCGCAATGAAATTGAATGTTAGGTCAGACAATGTCATGGCGAACAAATAACGGGTGGTGCAGGTGGAGAGGCCACACATTCCCCGGGACAGGATCACAGTTGTCAGTAAATTGACTGTAAGGGAGATAATGGGTAATAGGTTAGAAATTATCAACCAAACATTCTTGTTGTGTGATCTAATTCAGTGAGTGCATGTGTGTGCACGCGTGTGCGTGTGTGTGAGCGCGTGTGCGTGTGTATGCGTGTGGTGCTGAGGGATATTCGTTAAAGTATCTCAATCCCATCTTCAAACTGCTGACTGCCAGATAGAAAGAGATTGGGCGAGAGAGAAGGGACCAACAGCCACTCAAGTCGACGAGATGGAATGTTAATTATTTAACGATGACAGAAGTCTCTGATTGAATGTGATTCACAGATGTTACCCTGGCCAGGCACGTTTTTTTCCTTATTTGATTCCATTTAAATACACCCAGCTTTCGCAATCCCTGTACCGTTGGGCTACAGATCCTCCAACACTGGGTTAGATGCCATTCAGACCCTTTGGAATCACCCCGCACCCTCCCCCCCACCCCCCATCCGCAGCCCTGCCTCCACTGCAGTTGGGCAGATATTCCGATCCTCACTGTGAGTGGATCCCTGCACGGCTGGGAGTGGGGAGGGAGGCGGGGGGAAGGTTGGGGGAGAATTGGATCACCAGAGATCTGAGAATTGGAGTATTATGTGGTAATTGGAGCCCCAAGACTGAACGTTGTCTGGGGTTGGAATGGGATTTGAGTGAAATTGTTAGGTCTAATACCACTTCAAGGTTTGTGAGGGTATCCTGATTTTTTTCAAGGCATTGCAATGGAACACCCTTGGAATAATCCCACATCCCCGGGTTAGTGGTGCATTTGGGAAGCCCGTTCACAGGTCATTTGCAGCTGCATCCCCTGGTTCTGACCCGCGGGTTTGTGGAAATGGTTGTAACTGGACGGCCTAGGTCGGAATGTATGCCAGATCTTGGATCAGAAAACAACCTTTTTGCCCCAGTATTCGGGCAGGGTGAAGGGGTTCATAACAATCTTTTGAATGGAGTTTGTGAACCCATGTAGTCAGAGATAACAGGGAGGAAAAATTTAAATTGATGAAGTTCTCCAATTCAATGTTCAACAATAGTGAATACATTGAAGGAAAATCTTAATAATAATCAAATGTTGGTAAGGGAGGAAATATTTGATAATATGATAACGAGAAGGTAAAGAATTTTCATTAATAATCATCAGAATAGGGGATAGTGCCAGTGCTCCCTTGAAGGTGTGCCTCTCAGAAAACAATTACCATGAGTTTCTGTTAATGCAGTTCAGAATGGAACAGAGCAGTACGAATATAAATAGTCATCTGACAGTACAGAACGGAAGTGTTGCTGAAAAAAGTGAGATGATAAAGTTTTTTGTCTTGCTGACATCAGGGCATAGTCCTGAGGTAGATATTGATGCAAAGTGTTCTGAGGAGTGCAAAACAAAACACTCCACATGTCTCTTCTTTCAGTAACACGAATACATTCTATTTTATGCAAGTAATAGAAAATGTCACACAACAGCAAAGGTTTCCTCCATTGCCATCGGTAACATCCGTGAATCACAGTGACGGCTCCATGGATTGGAGAGATCATTCACCTAAAGCAGCAGTTTCATGAGAGAAACCACTTGGTTCCACTCACGTAGGTAAACCTCTCAGTACAATTCCCCAATGACGAATATACCCAGCAATGCGTGGTTACTCGCATCAGGAATTCCATTCCAGTTAGAGACACACACTCAGTACAATTCCACAGTGAAAGATGCTCCCTGTAATATATGGTCACTGAGGTCGGGAGTTCCATTCCAGTTAAGACCCACAGTGTGAGACAGTTACTCACAGTAATATGTGGTTCTGATCAGATGTTGCAGTCTAGTTAGTGATCCATACGCAGTACAATGCTTCAGTGACAGACAACCCCAGTAATACATAATCACTGGGATCATGTGTTCCACTCTAGTTAATGACCAACACTTTGTGCAATTCTACAGTGAAAGAGACACCCAGTAATCATGACCATTGGCGGTCAAGTGGTACATTTCGATTAACATCCAGTCTCGGTACAATACTGCAGTGACAGTTACTCCCAGTATTTGCTTCACTTTGCTAGTTCACGATGCTAAAATCTATTGTGTTATACAAAGCGTTCCACTATGATCAATTACTTGGTGTCTTACTTTCAGTTGAGGTAAAATAATATAACCATAAGGTTAATTCAGGACACGACTTAAGATATCATTGATTTTGTGTTTGTATAATGGTGACCACCAAATCAGCTCATACTCATCGATGAAGACAATTTCAAACGTCATGCTCACTTACCAGGGACACCGATGACAGCAAGAAGCATGTAGTATATTTTTCTGATCATCTCAAATGTTTCCATACTTTACTGTGATGTGATCTATCCTTTGAATTAAACTCCGAGTGATACATCCTCAGAGCCTTTCATTTATACCCCATGAAATCTCCACAGGGAGAATAAGGTTACCAAATTCTCCAAGTTGTTTTCATTTATTTTTAAGTGGCAGAAAAACAAATGGATGACTGATTCACGCACCTGTTACGGCAATATGTATTTACTACTGAGATTCCATTGGAAAATCCCAAACTCCAGACAATTTTGATCACATTAACTGGCTAACGTAAATGGACACTGCAATTTCGAATCAATTGTATATGATCAAACTCCATCAGTCCCATATCTAGAATACGTATGGTTTCTGTGATTTCCTCCATTCTGGTGTGCTCATTCAGTCAATAAATTCCGAACTTTCGAGTGTGAATTTTACTCGTCAGTTTTCAGAGATTCACGAATGCCGTAGTTGAAACTAACGCAGCAACTTCAGGTAATATTTCTTCAAATTAACTGAGCAGCACTTACTGCTACAGCAGCTCAAATTATACAGCACCCCACAATTAGACATGCCAATCAAATCAGGACAAGCTTTCAACTAATGCAGTCCATCAAACTGGGACATACCTTCAATCTGATACATCCCCTCAAACAAATACAAACCCTCAATCTGATACAGTCCCTCAAACTAATAAAGGTCCTCAAAAAATAATGACCCTCAAACAAATACAATCCCTCAGATACTACAGTCCTTAAAGCTAATGAAGAACATCAAACGCATAAGTATCCTGAAACCAAAACAGTCCCACAAACTAATACAGCCCCTCAAATTAATATAGGAGCACAAACTAAAACCGATTCTCAAACTAACAGAACCCCACAAACTAACACAAACCAACACATTAATAGAGCCACTAAAACTTTTCAATTTCAGTAACTGTAATTGGGAGCAGGAAGGCTTGCATTTCCTCACCGGTGTCAGGTCTCAGAAGGTTCCATCCTGGCTGAGAACAAAGTGGATTTTCTGGAGGAACATCCAATCACTGTGAGCCATCAAGAAAAAAAATAAAGTATAGGAGAAAGATGCTGTTTGAAGACTGCAACAAGCTCGGAGTGAAATCAAAACAGGAGCTCAAGAGTTATTATATCTTGATTGTTCATCGAGTCACATCATAGTTGTTAGAATGATCAATAGGTTATCCCGGCAAAAGTGTCACTGAAGAAGTGGTTTAGGAAAGCATTATTTCATTTAATGGGGCACAGGCACTCAGAGTTGTAAAGCCTCGGACTGCACCGTTGAAGGGTCTCCACTTGAATGGAAGTGGGATTGGTGTCCTCGCAGAAACGATAAATAAGATGACGACAAGGAGAATGAACCAGTAAGTGAGAGAGAGATAGTTCAGGTGAAAAAGTTGGAACAGAGAATATGGGAGGAGATGGTGACCCAATGGCTTATGAATCCACTGGCCTAGGTTAATGCTGTGGTGATATCTCCTGAAGTCCAACCACGGCAACTGGTAGAAATATAATTCAATTAATTACTCAATCTGACATTGAAAGCTTGTATAAAGTAATGCTGGCTACTGAACTATCATGAGTTGTCACAAAAACTCATCAGGTTCACTAATGACATTTTAGGTAAGGAAAGCTGCCATCCCAGATATGAATCCAGATTCACAACAATGTGGTTGACACTTAACTGACCTCCGAAATGGCCAGAGCGATGACAATTCGATGACAATTAGTGATGGGCAATAACGGTCTTGCCAGCCTTGCCAAATCACATGAACGAATATATATCTTTAAATATACAGGAAACAATAAAGAGAAAAAGAGTTGTTCAAGGATGAACAAAAGAGAAAAGAGTAGAACAGCAGTTATAAATTATGCACTGGGCAATGCTGTTGAAAGGGAAACGATTCGATGTAAAGTAATTGACCCAGGGGAGAGCAATAAGAAATGTGTGAATGAAACTTGATAGTAGATGGACAAGTTAGGGTTTTTTGGCCCAAATGTACTTTATTTATGAAGATACTTGGAGAATACAGAACAAAATTACATGCAGGCACATACTTAATATGGAGGGCATTTATATAATTTACAGGATGTGGGCATCATTGACAAGACTACCAATTATTGTCTACTCATACTTGCCCTTGACAAAATGGTAGAATGCCTTCTTACCACTGCAGTCCCTACGGTGTAGGTACACCTGCAGTGCTGGTAGGGATGGAGTTCCAGGGTGTTCATCCGTGAAGCAACAGCAATATATTTCCACATCAGGATGTTAATTGGCTTGGAGGAAAACCTCCAGGTCGAGGTCTCCCCAGGTATCTGTTTCTCCAGCCTTCTTAGATGGTAGAGGTCGTCGGTTTGGAAGCTGCTGCCGAAGGAGGCTTGGTGAGTCCCTGCAGTGCATCTTCTCGACAGTGCACATGACTGATACTGTGTGTCGATGGTGGATAAAGTGTATGTTTGTGGAAGTGGTATCAATCAAGCGGCTGCTTTGCCCTGAATGAGGCCAAATTACTTAAGAATACTGGTGCTGCGTTCACCCTGGCAAATGGCAGCATGCCGTCGCGCTCCTGATTTCTGCCCTGTTGATGGTGGACAGGCTTTGGGCATTCAGGAGCCTAATTACTCGTTGCAGGAATCCTCACCTCTGACCTGCTCTTGTTGCCACAATATTAGTAAGGCGAGAGTTGTTCAATCTCTCAACAATGGTAACTCAGGATGTTGTTAGTGGGGGATTCAGCGATCGTAATACCATTGAATATAAGGGTTCGACGGTTAGATTAACCTCTTGTTGGAGTTGGTCATTGCCAGAACATATGAGAGGCGAATCTTACTTACCAGCTATCAGCCGAAGCCTGGATATTGTCTCGGTCTTGCTACATTGAGACATTAAAAGCTTACAACCATCTTGCTTTATGTAAGTTATGACTCCAATCAGTTGATTCCCATTCGTAGTCTTCAAAAAGGATCCACTGAGTGGAATGTTTTGAAAAGGACTGGTGGGCGGAGTGGGGATGAGGGTAGACAACGGTGGCGGTGTGCTAAACAGATATTAAGATCCTCGGCTCAGACAAGGTGGATGCCGACATTCAATAATGGTCCACATAAAGTGTCAAGTCTGACAATGTTTAAAATGATAGAAAATAGGCAGGTGTGAAAAAATGAATCTAACATGAAATAGAACAGTCTTTTGCCCCTAAAGAGCAAGAGGTGCAGCTGCCAACAGAAACAGCTGTGGAGGATAAAGAGGTAATAGACAATACAAAAATAAAGATATGCATAAAAAATACAAACATGACACAAGTCTTGATGACACAGAAGATGTAAAGAACCGTACAGGGTGACAAAGAGGCTGCAAAAGGAGTCGTGGGAGACACTGCAAAAAGACACTGCAAAAATGAGTCGTTGGGGGAGGGGGGCGGATTCTGGGCGATCGTGGGGGCGGGGAAATGCTATAAAAAGCTTGTAATGCATTTCAAAATGAATTTCATATCTTTCCTCAAATTACGTTCAGAGAAACAAAAGCGGCAGGGAGCTCTGAATATCGTGCTGCCTGCCCGCTTGTCGTTCATGACAAACTGAGAATGTGGATTCGAGCTCATTCGGTCATTCGACTCATGACTCAGAGGGAGTTGTGAAGTAAAATGGGTTTTCATTTTCAGATTGCAGGCCTGGTTACTCGGGGAAGAGTGAAATTTACTGTAAATTTCCATGACATGTCCTGTAAAAAGAAAAGATGCATTTTGAAGGAGACCATAGCAGGATATTTAAAAGACAATAATTTGACTCGGCAGAGTTAACTTGGTTTCGTACAAAACAAATAGTGTTTAACTATTTTTTTAGGAATAAAAATACTTCGTGGACAAGGGGGGATTCAGTAGATATGGGGTGCTTAGAATTCAAAACATGATAAGGTGCAACATCAAATGTTACGACGCAGAATATGGCTGCTTGGTACAGCGTGTAACATATTATTATGGGTAAAGGATGGGCTACTTAATAGGCAAGAATGGATATTTTTCGGGGTAGGTAGTGGAGTGCCTCAGGGGCCAGTGCTTTTAACTATTTACGATCTGCATTCATGGTTCGGATGAAGGGAACAAATGAATGGGAGATAAATGTTCAAACGTACCAAGCAAATTCGGAACATTAGTTGCCATGAGGAGATAGAAATCTTGGAAAGGGACACCAGCAGGTTAAGTGACCGTGCATAAAATGGCTCGAGTACAATGTGGGAAATGGGACCTTGTTCACGTGGCAGGATCCAGTTTCAAGTGAAAAGGTTTGCACAACTCAGTGGCACGGAGATCTAGTTGTCCTGCAAAATGTATCAAGAACAGGTAACCTGCAGGTCCAGCAAGTGATTAGGAAGACAAATAAAATGTTTGTGTTCATTGCGAGGGAAATTGAATGTAGAAGTAGGAAAACGTTATTGCGGCTCGACATGGCATGGCTGAGGCGGCACCTGTGGGAGAGATTCGAACTAGGGGATACAATTTACAAATAAGCGGTCTACCATTTAAGATGGAGATGAGGACAATTGTTTTCACTCAATTTGCCATTTTTATCTGGGATGCTCTTCACCAGAAAACAATGGAAACTGGGACATCAAAATATTTAAGACAGAGCTCGAGACAACTTTGAGAGGCATTGGAGTCAGGGGTTATAGGAGGGAGTGGGCAGTGGGCAGATAGAAAAGTGGAGTTGCGATCCCACTATGATCTTATTGACTGGCGGAGCTGGCTCTCAGGCCTGCATGCTCAACCCCTGAAGGACTATGTTCCCGTCCTCAAAGAGCATTCAATCAGGCCAAATAAGCTATGTCCTGATCAACGGTTGAAGATGTTTCTGACAACGGCACCAATCAGGATTAACTCAGTATTATCTTGCTCATTGCTGCTCAGGATGAGCTCTGCCGGAACTGTTTGGTTCCCGAACTAATTACACCCTCGGTCAAACATGGGCAAAAGATAAGAATCCAAGGCATAGTGTTCTAGGCCCAATTATATTCAGCTGCATCATCGGTTATCTTCCCTACCATCATGGGATCTAAATGGGAGTGTCAGCTAACTGCTCACCAGTTCACAGTACTCTTCATGACTCTTCAGATACTGAAACAGTCATCGTCCATATACAGCAGGAATGAGCACGATTCTGACTTAGGCTGATAAGTGGCGAAAACCATTATGACACAGAAGTGCCAGGCAATGGTAATCATTTCGGAAGTGTCATACTCAAGACATGGTTCTGTGGATACACATGGAACCGGAGTTGGATATGCTGCAAGGAATGGATCACAGCCTGGCTCCTCAAACACTGTCCACCCTCTGCAAGGCACAAGTCAGGAGTCTGATTGAAAAATCTTCATTTTCCCGGATGAAAGTGATTCCAACAACACCCAAGAAGCTCCACACCACAGAGGACGTGATCCATTCTGCCACCATGAAGATTCAATCCTTCCTTACCAGTGCACGTTTGCTGCAGTGTGCACATATATAAGATGCACTGGAACAACTCTCTTCGAAAGAGAGAACAATCTCTCCTTCCACAGCTCATTCCAAACCTGCAACCTTTGCCAGCTGGAATGAGAAAGGCAATAACTACTTGGAGACAAATCACCTTTAATTACAGATTAAAATAACAAAGCATAAGGATTGGGGCTTATTTCACTGATCATATGGTCACTACATTAACATCCTGATACTCCCTGCCTAACAGGCAGTTGGACTGCAGTAGCACCGTAAGATGGCTCAACACCACCTGCTCAACACCACCTGCTCCTGGACAATGAGGAACGTGTTTGACGTGCTGTTTGGCTTCAGCTTCTGTATTATTCTGAGTGACAACATTGTTTGGAGTTTTTGAAGAAATTTGAAAATACGTTGAATCAATTCCCCCACTTGACTTATTTAACAAATTGCAGCAGATGAAGAGGGCAGCTACATCCAAGGTCAAATTACTGCCACCCAGAGAGCACATCTCAACCTCAGAAGTCAATTCCTGACTGAAGGCAGCAGTATGAAGTGCAGCTGAAGTGAAGGTGTGGTACGGTGGCACGGTGGGTAGCACTGCTGCCTCAAAGCAGCAGGGATCCAGGTTCGATTCCTGGCTTGGGTCACTATGTGCATGGAGTTTTCACATTCTCCCTGGGTCTATGTGGGTTTCCTCCGGGTGCTCTGATTTCCTCCCACAGTCCAAAAATGTGCGGGATATGTTGATTGGCCATATTGAATTGCCACTTAGTGTCAGGGGGATTGGCAGGGTAAATACATGAGGCGATGGGGCTGAGTTGGATTGATGTCAGTGCAGACCCGGTGGGCCGAATGGCCCCCTTTTGCACTGGTGATTTTGTGATTCTCTTTGATCCTCCAAGGTGTTAGGGTGAGAGGTAACAGTGTGTGTGTCTTGGGGGTGTTGCACAGGAGTGGGGGTTGGTTAGAACCATCGTCTCAATCTCAGAACAAGAGTTACACCATTTGTCAACGAGATGAGAAGGAGCATCTTCAGACAGAAGGTATAGACCTTTTGGTGTTCACTGCCTCAGAGAGGACTGTGAAACCTTGATGGTTGAGATTGTTCAAAGCAGAGATCGATAGATTCGGAGGCAAAAATGACATCAAACAATATGAATATAGTGTAAGAAAGTTTCATTGAGGTGGAAGATCAGCCATTATCTAGTTAATTGGCGGACAAGGCTCGATGGTCCAAATAGCGGACCAGGCACGATGGATTCGTTGGCCTTTCTGTGTTTCTTTATTCCCACCTATGAGATTGAGAGATGGAGCTTGATGACCTTTGAATATTCATCACTGTTGCTGGAACAATTGAGCTTCCAATTTTCATTAGTTAATTAATGTAACTGAAGTTGCGGTATTTTTAGGGTTTACCAATTAAGTCTCCCACAACAGGGACCGAACATGGGAGTGATCATCTGTTTGCAACTTCATAGTCTCAGTGGAAATCTCACATGATATAAGTTATATGACTGCATCAACTCAGAATTTAATTCCTCGTGATTGCCAACACAGTGAAGGGACAGGGGAGCATGGAATCCCTTGATAGTTTCGGGAAAGTGTACTACATGACTCTTGCTGTCATTGGTGTTCCTGGTGCATAGCTACAACAAGTGAATTTAAGTATATGTGCATGTGAGCTGGTCTCTGGTTTTACACTGTGCCTCATAATATTACATGCTGATCTAGTGGTCACAGTCGTACCGCTATCAGTTCATTCTCAGATGGAAAGTATTCCTGGGAGTATCTGTCACAATAGAATTGAGTGTGGGGCAGTCACTTGAGCAGTACAAACTGATTAATTTTCTGTATCATTGTTTGTGGTGACTGATCTTTCTCTCCACTCCGTAGATTTGTCTTCGTAGTTATCAACGTAACCAATGGTAACACAGGAGACTTTTCCAGTTGTTTCATTACATGTTTCCAATGAAATGTATTGATATTGATCTTTCTATTTCAACTTACACGAAGAGAAACAGATCTCCACTATTTAACGGCAGATAAGAGATGGAGAACACGTTGAATGCATTCCAACAGTTTGAAGAATGAATTGCTATTAGAGTGACTGTGCATAGTTTGCACGTTCTCAGATGTTTTTGTGTGCTTTCTGCGGGTGCTCTATTTTTCATCTGATTTGATTTATTATTGTTAGATGCATTTGGAAACAGTGTAAAGTATTGATTATTGCCTGTTATACAGACAAAATATAACATTCGTAGAGTACATAGGGGAGAAGGAAAGTAGTGGGTGTTGCATATAATCTTGTCTTCACAGCCAGGTTGCAGAGAAAGAAAAGCTTGATATATGGTAGTTCCATTCAAAAGTCTGATTATGTGATGCTCAATTGTCCTTAGTGTCCAAAGATGTGCAGATTAGATGGTTTGGCCATTGTTAATGGAGTTAAGGGAAAAGGGCAGAAGGATGAGGGGGTGGGGGGGGGGGTGTAAGACGTTCCATCGGAGAGTCTGCATAGACTCGATGGGCCGAATTGTCTCCTTCTGCGCTGGAGGGATTCTGGGGTTCTAATAAGTATGATTGCTGCAAACACTGTGTGCTAACCAATGCAGTGCTGATTATTTTTTCCAACAATGTTCTGTGCTTACAAGTGTTGTATTTGATAGTCTGTACATTGCATCGGGCACTGGGTATCCATTCCTGTAATGGATTAATTTGACAGACCAGTAATTATCTATTTAACATATGTAACCAGCACCAATTTCCACCCTTAGCTCAATGAGGTGTTTTCTCTCAGGCCGAGCATCGAAATAGGCCTTCATAACACAGATATCAGCCTGAGGACAGTAAGCATTAATACAATTATAGTGTTAATATTGAGATGAATAGTAGTGCCCTTCTTCATCAGTAAGTCATTTCAATGTCTGCAATATTATGAAACAACTGTTGACTTCTTAAATAAAAATCCAGCAACATAGAACAACATTGCATTTACAGCTCTGAAATTGTCCGTCCAATTGGTTTCAGTCGGTATTTATGCCCCACACGATGGGCCGAATGGCTCTTAATCACTCTTAATCTAACCCGAGTAGTATTTTATAGAATGTCTACAATGCACAGGAGGCCACACGGCCCATCTTCAGATGATTCATCTCATTTGCTTCCCGACTTATCTCTCTCCATTTCAGGGGAATGGCTGTTCAGCAATCTTTACTACGCACTGATTTCCCCAGTTCACTTGATTAGGTTTTCATCCACCCGACTTCCTGGACATGCGTCATTTCTTTTTTTCCCTGTTTCTCAGTCTCGGATTCAGCTTTGATGATGATGACACATTCCTCACCTTGAACATTCAACAGACCTCCCTTTGCTTTTCCTCCAGTTCCAGCGCAATTCCACCTCCAAACTCATCTTCATCTCCTCTCCCGCCTTCGCCCCTTGCAAGACATTGGTCCGCTCTTCCCGTCACACCCTCTAACCAGTCTCGTTCCCGAAACAACTCACTATCCATACACACAGATACATCGCCTAACCTTTCACCTTCTTACTTCGTAAAATGCATACACATGGAGAAACAACTTATTTGTATTCCTTTCACTCTAACAGCTGTATTCTCTGCTCATGATGTGTTCCCTTATATATGGGAAACAGCAAACACTGTTTGAGGGATCGCTTTGATGGACATTCCCATCCTGTCCTAAAGTGTGACCCTGAGCATCTGGACATGTTACTAATTGTTACGCCGCTGTTTAAAAAAGGAAGGAGACAAAAGGCGGGTAACTATAGGCCGGTCAGCTTAACGTCTGTAGTAGGGAAAATGCTGGAATCCATTATTAAAGAGGAGATAGCAGGGCATCTGGATAGAAATGGTTCGATCAATCAGACACAGCATGGATTCATGAGGGGAAAGTCGTGCTTGACGAACATGTTGGATTTTTATGAAGATGTGACGAGGGCGGTTGATGGAGGAGAACCGGTGGATGCGGTGTTTTTGGATTTCCAAAAGGCGTTTGATAAGGTGCCCCATAAAAGGCTGCTGAAGAAGTTTAGGGCACACGGAGTTGGGGGTAGTGTGTTAAAGTGTATTGGGGACTGGCTATCCGACAGGAAGCAAAGAGTCGGAATAAATGGGTGTTTTTCTGGTTGGAGGAAGGTAACTAGTGGCGTGCCGCAGGGATCGGTACTCGGGCCGCAACTGTTTACCATTTATATAGATGATCTGGAGGAGGGGACGGAGTGTAGGGTAACGAAGTTTGCAGACGACACAAAGATAAGTGGAAAAGTGAATCGTGTGGAGGACGGAGAAGATCTGCAGAGAGATTTGGACAGGCTGAGTGAGTGGGCGAGGATATGGCAAATGGAGTATAACGTTGATAAATGCGAGGTTATACACTTTGGAGGAAATAATAACAAATGGGATTACTATCTCAATGGAAACAAATTAAAACATGCTACCGTGCAAAGGGACCTGGGGGTCCTTGTGCATGAGACGCAAAAGCCCAGTCTGCAGGTACAACAGGTGATCAAGAAGGCAAATGGGATGTTGGCCTATATTGCGAGGGGGATAGAATATAAAAGCAGGGATGTCTTGATGCACCTGTACAGGGCATTGGTGAGGCCGCAGCTGGAATACTGTGTGCAGTATTGGTCCCCTTATATGAGGAAGGATATATTGGCATTGGAGGGAGTGCAGAGAAGGTTCACCAGGTTGATACCGGAGATGAGGGGTTTGGATTATGAGGAGAGGCTGAGGAGATCGGGTTTGTACTCGTGGAGTTTAGAAGGATGAGGGGGGATCTTATGGAGACTTATAAGATAATGCGGGGGCTGGATAGGGTGGAGGCGGAGAGATTCTTTCCACTTAGTAAGGAAGTTAAAACTAGAGGACACAGCCTCAAAATAAAGGGGGGTCGGTTTAAGACAGAGTTGAGGAGGAACTTCTTCTCCCAGAGGGTGGTGAATCTCTGGAATTCTCTGCCCACTAAGGTGGTGGAGGCTACCTCGCTGAATATGTTTAAAGCGCGGATGGATGGATTCCTGAGCGGTAAGGGAATTAAGGGTTATGGGGATCAGGCGGGTAAGTGGTACTGATCCACGTCAGATCAGCCATGATCTTATTGAATGGCGGGGCAGGCTCGAGGGGCTAGATGGCCTACTCCTGCTCCTATTTCTTATGTTCTTATGTTCTTATTAATTCTGCGACTAGTTATTCTCCGGTGTTTGATTTGATTTGACCTGATTCATTATTGTCACGTGTATTAGTATACAGTGGAAAATATTGTTTCTGAGGTAACATATAGAAAAAGCATAGCGTTCCTGGAGTTCAGAGGGGAGATGGAAAGGAGTTGGTCCTTAATATAAAGCTAAGTCATAGCTAGGGTGTCGAGAAAGATCAATTTAATATGATCTGTTTAGGTCCATTCAAAAGTGTGATGGCAGCAGAGAGAAGATTATCTTGATTTGTTGGTGTGTGACCTCAGACTTTAGTGTCTTTTTCCTGACAGGAGAAGGTGGAAGAGAGTGTATCCGGGGTGTGTGGCGTCCTTCATTATGCTTGATGTTTTTCTGAGACAGCGGGAAGCGTGGAGGGAGTCAATGGGTGGGAGGATTATTTGCCTGATGGATTGGGCTTCATTCACAACTCTTTGTAATTTATTGTGGTCTTGATCAGAGAAGGGGCCAGACCAAGCTGTGATACTTCCGGAAAGGATGCTTCCTATGTTACTCCATAAATGAAGCACATATGGACCAGACCAAGGTGGCTGTATTCCTACCCTAAAGAATATTAATGAAGCAGACGTGTTTCTACAACGATCTTCATCTTGGTCACTGTTGTGGGAAGTGTACCACTGAGTCAGGCTTGAAGGTTTCAAGAATACAGTTTTATTTTAACGAAGCTTCGTGGAGAAAAGGCACTAACAAGCAACAAACCTTCTCTCAATGAGACTATAGGAGTAGTCCATCTTTATACCCTTTACACAATGGCTGGACCGGACATCTAGCCATTATCACATCGTTGTAATCAAGTAGGTGATCGATTGTTAACACATTGCTGTAGACAAATACGGACAGATACAGACATCAACATGTTAACATCACATTGTTCTATGAATGGATACATTTCCTTTGTCAGTGGCCATCAGTGGTTTTAGTTTCAATCTATTCATATCGTAATTTACAGTAATTGGCTTTCCTGCAGTTAGGTATTCCAATCCCACCTGTAGCTAATCTCGTTATCCAACCTTATTGTCCTTATCCGAAAGAGTGCCTCAAGCCTTGGCTGGCTTCCTGCAGGATTTGATTCCTGCATCTTGAACTTTGAATAGCTGTCTGTCCTTTATGTTTTAATCTCAGGTGGTTGTCTGTACTGAAAGTCAGTGCCTGTTTAATGTCTCTTTCCGAGGTGACTGTTTATGTGCCAGACAGCCATTTTATGTGTACCCATCTGTATATTTTTCCCACTTCAGTCCCCACTTTTGGTCGGATTATGAGTTTCACTAATCCCTAGACCAGCAATTTTTACATGTATAATTCTTTGTTCTTCTTTCCTTCTTCATTTCTTCTGATGTCTTCGGGGATCTTCATCGGGTTTTCTTCTTCGATGTATACACTGGCTCCTGGCACAATTCTAGCCAACATTATTTTAAAACAGACTTTAAGGCATCCAACAGTCAGACAACAGACAATTACAATTGAAACGAGTATGACCAATCCATGTCATAGGTAAGACTCCCAGAACCCCCCTACTAACCATTCCAGCCAGTTACATCTTTTCTTGGGTCCCTGTCTGAAGCTATCAAGTTGTTTTTCTGTTGCTATTGATGACCTGTGTAATGTTATAGGACTCGTCCGTGACATGGGTTATGCATTTATTGCCTATAATTGTACACACTCCCCCTTGTTGTGCAAACTGATAGTCCACTGCATATTGTGTCTGCTGTGCATATAATCTCAGTTCAGCCATTTCTTGGTTAACAGCCTCCAGTGCTTTTGAAGTGCTGTTTCCCAGGACTGTTAGTCCACAAACAATATGATTCCTATTCTTTGCACTAATCACTCCTGCTGCCCTCCCCCACCACCCCCCCCCCCACCCCGCCCACCCCCCGCCCCTCCTCAGGGATAAGGCTCCAAGGAACCCATATCCCAGTGAGGATCCCATTGTGCCCGGGGCTTCCCAGTCAGCGCAGAATTCTTTGCTGATAGCCCGAGTTACTATTCTCCTCCGAATATGCCCCTTCAGAGGGCATGGAACAGTCAGTGGTCCTATTGTTCCGACTGCAAAATGGTTTGGGAGGTTTGGTGTTTCTGTCATGTAAGTACCATTGAAGAGGAACACATATCCCTTCTTAGCCCGGTAATATTTAGTGTCTTGATTATGAGTTTGTTCATATTGCCAATTGTTCGGTTTACTTGACTCCCCGTTTGACCCCACCACCTGGTAAGTATCAAATGGGTATGTCCAGTTGGCTGAGATTACGTGAGTTCCATTGCATTGTCCGCAGTTATATTGAGACATTTCTGTTCATCACAAGTGCAAGTAAACTGTCCCTTATTAATCTGACAATGTTGACGGACACACTGCGTCTGTACGCAGGAATAATTCTTTGGGACCAAGGCATAGGCACATCCCCTCCTTGCCCCATAAAACAAAGCGGATAGCTTGCAGTCTCTGAACAAGCTATTCCTCCCACCTGTTGGAACCCCCTGAACACAGGATCTGTGGGATTTACAAGTCCCACACGTCTCCCCTGTATACCTCTTTTATATTTGCCAATTTGTCCCTTGCAGGGTGTATCTGATGTATCTACAGTACATAAGTCATGAGGGGTCCACCCAGGGGTGGCTACAAATAGGGCTTCTACCAATTGTGCTAACGGGTAACATACAGTTCGATTCCCGTCTTAATTTATGTGAGCTTTGTAAAACAAGTTATCCTCCAATCCAGTTAAATTTACAGTCGCGGCAATGCAAAGTAGTACAGTTACATACGCGATTAAATACATATTCGCAACGATCAAATATCAAACATAACACGATAATTCATATAATCTTTACAAGTTATATTATCTATCAACCCGCGCGCACCAGTCGTTCTTGCTTGCAGTCTTTGCCTGTGTTGAGGAAATCAGTTCTGTTAGTTCATCAATTTAATTACTTATTTGTTCCCTTGTGTAATTTTAGTTGTGTCCAGTGTTTCCAGACACCTTTCCCTCTTATGTCTGTACAGGCACAGGTGTCTCCACTAATTATAACTTCATATGTCCCGAACTTGAGGAATTACCTCAGTTACTCAATATAGTCCACCTCCAGGAATTGTTTGAGTCGAACATTGTTGGCAGTGTCCCTATCAAGATAGTTTTTGATGACATCTCCCCAGGGCACTGGGGTCACCCACACCATGTGATCCTTGTCGAAGCTGAGAACATCCTGTCCATCCCACCCAAACTGGTTGAATGCACTCGTAGTCCCATCATCCCTCAGGTTGCAGCCAGTCAACATCTGGAAGACATGGATGCCTGTGGATCACAAATACAGTAAGAAGTTTAACAACACCAGGTTAAAGTCCAACAGGTTTATTTGGTAGCAAAAGCCACACAAGCTTTCGGAGCTCCAAGCCCCTTCTTCAGGTTAGTGGGAATTCAGAAGTCCCACTCATCTGAAGAAGGGGCTTGGAGCTCCGAAAGCTTGTGTGGCTTTTGCTACCAAATAAACCTGTTGGACTTTAACCTGGTGTTGTTAAACTTCTTACTGTGTTTACCCCAGTCCAACGCCGGCATCTCCACATCATCTATTTCTGTCGCCATGATCTTGTGTTACCACGGCGGAATAGAACCCTCTCTCATTTCTACAATGGATATGGAAGTCCTTATTAGAATTGGGTAATCCTAGTCCAGGGGCTGATGTCAGTTTTTAGTTTAGTATACGGGGCGGCACGGTAGCACAGTGGTTAGCACTGCTGCTTCACAGCTCCAGGGTCCCAGGTTCGATTCCCGGCTCGGGTCACTGTCTGTGTGGAGTTTGCACATTCTCCTCGTGTCTGCGTGGGTTTCCTCCGGGTGCTCCGGTTTCCTCCCACAGTCCAAAGATGTGCGGGTTAGGTTGATTGGCCAGGTTAAAAATCGCCCCTTAGAGTCCTGAGATGCGTAGGTTAGCGGGATTAGAGGCTAAATATGTGGGGGTAGGGCCTGGGTGGGATTGTGGTCGGTGCAGACTCGATGGGCCGAATGGCCTCCTTCTGCACTGTCGGGTTTCTATGATTCTATGATAAGCCTCTTCCTGCTCGAGTCCCCATTCTACGGGATTTTAAGCTGGTTTTCCCCCTCTGACGAGTCTCTGTATGGGCTCTGCTAATTTTGTGAACCCTGGGTTGAAACTCTGGCTATAGTTGAATAGTCCTAGCACCTTTCTGACCCCTCTTATGGTGACGGGTCGCGGCATTTGTTGTACTGCCTTCTGTCAGTCTGTTGGCATTTCTTTAAGTCCTTGGGATATAACGTGTCCTCGGTATAGGACCTGTGTTTTCCCGATTTGTGCCATTTTGGGGCTCACCTTTAACCCTGCAGCTTTTAATTCATTCAGTACTAAATGTAAGGCTTCTTGATGTCCTGACTTGGACTCTGAAGCTATCACGATATCATCTACATATTGTAGGACCATACTACCCTCTGGCAGTTCTACTCTGTTCAGGATGTCACTCATTGCTCTATGGAATATAGCTGGGCTGTTGTGGAATCCCTGTGGTAAACGAGTCCAAGTGTACTGCTTGTCACCCACTGGAAAGGCAAATTTGTCTTGGGATTCAGGAACAAATGGTAAGGACCAGAATCCGTTGGCTATGTCCAATACTGTGAATATTTTATGCTCCATTCAGTCCATTCAGGATTGTCGAAGGGCTTGCTACGATGGGGTGCAATTTGGACGTGACTTTATTGAGTCCGGTGTAATCTATCGTGAGCCTATAGCTTCCGTCAGACTTGCTCACTGGCCATGTTGGGGAGTTAGTGGTGCTTGTGGTTTCTCTCAGAATCCCCCTTTCCACTAACCCTTTAACTATCTCCACTACAGCTTTCTCTGCCTCGGGTTTGATTGGGTATTGTCGGTGTGGCTTATGCTCTGGTCCCGGTACCTTTATTGGGTCTGTTTTAGTCAAACCGGTATCTAACTTCGTTTTCGACCATATTCCGGGGACAGAGGCACAGATGTCTCCGAACCCTCCTGTTTCTAATTCCCAATTTCTGGTGGTGACTGTGGCTACCTTAATAGTTTCGAGGTGACTTGTAAGTTTCCCTGTTCTAGTTTTCCGACCGTCCTGTCTTGGCCAGATTAATTCTCCTTTTCAACAGTCGAGCAGAATCTCATATTCTTTCCTCAGATCATTTCCCATTATTGTACCCTCGTTATTTTTGCACACACAAAACCTCATTGGTATATACAGATTATTTATCTCTACTAACGTGGTCTCGCTCAGGTAGGCGGGTGTTTTGTTCCCTCCTATCCCAGTCAGGGAAATCATTTTATTTGTAGTGGGGAAGCGTAGGTCGGTGACAGATATGGACGCTGCTTTGTCCACTAGCATCTCACATTGTCTGCCCCCTACTAGTGCTGACACGTAAATTCTTCCCTCCTTCTTACCCTTGTGAATGGGGGCTGCAGACCGTCAATCTTGCTGACCCCGGCGGTCCTGTGGTTCCTCTGGTTCTGCTGTGGTCATGGATCGGGTCGAGGGTTTTCCATGCTTATTCCAACACACTGCTTCTGTGTGTCCACATTTATTACAGTGGCTGCAATGTTTCCCACTGTTCAAAACCTGTTCCCTTTCCGTGGAGTCCCGCAATCCCTCGCAAAGTGTCCTTGCCGACCACAATTGAGTCAAGTCAGTTTAGACTTTGTTCCATTCCCATTACTGTAGGCTGCTACTCTTTCTGGCCTTGTTCTTGCCTGGGATTTCTCTTCTCCTGGTACTCCGCTGGCCCACTCTACCAATTCATCGTAGTCTTGAGACATTATCACTTCCATTTTTAGGATGACCTGGTGAGCGCTAGAGAGTCCATCCTTAAAAGCCTGGATGAATGCTCGATCCCCTCGACCTGGGTTCCCTTGTCCTGAGCACTCTTGATATACCTGTAACAATCGTCCCCCGTATTCAGAAGCTCCTTCCCCTTTTAACTGTTTTGTTGTGGCAAGTCTTCTCCAGTTAGTGGAAGCATTCCCTAATACCCTCTGAATCTCTGCTTTGAACTGGGTGAAGGGTGCCTGTTGGGCATCTATCTCTGATGCTAGGGAGACTGCATGTGTCCACCGTCCCCCATTATAATGCTGTGCTGGAGGAGCTGCTGGTCCACCAGCTACATGCCTCCACTTATCCGCTGGACAGGCTGCCCTGTCCAGCTGGTATATGTCTCTCAGGTGTAATTGGTGTCCTATCCAGATTGTGTCTAATTATTCCCAGAATTTAGTACTTGCGCTTCTGGGTTGTAATTTACCCAGGGAAGCCATTATCTGCTGTCTCTCAACTGGGGTGAAGGGTTGATAAGTTGCCTTTGGTCGTGCATTTGTTCCCCCTCGGGTTACTGGCGCTAAGTTGTGTTCTAGCGCTTCTCACTCCTCTGAAGGAGTGGTTGGTCCCTGCTGTGTGGACTCATAAGGAGTTAGAGGAACAGTTTCCCCTCTCCATTGCTTTTCTTCTAAAACCTGATTTTGCTTCTCCTGTTCCCTCACTCGGGATTCTAATTCTCTAATCCTTTCTTTATCTTCACTCCACTTCTTAGTCGAGTTGACTACTTGCTCAATTAGACCAGCTAACTGATGTGATAATATTACTCCTATCTTCTTTGTCTTCTTTCTCGTTTCTTTATCTATCCACTTTCTCTGCTGTTCTAAGGTCTGAGAAGTATCCCAGCCATCCTTTTGCATTCTCTTTATTAACTCTTTCCTGTTTGTCATGTAAATTTCAATGAAGGATCCTGCAGGTCCCCTTTTAACTTCATTATCTGCCATTTCACAGACTTCACTAACCCCGGCCACGATTACTCCCTCGTAAAGTGTGCTCTCTCCCGTAGGGACTTCACTATCCCCGGCCACTATACTACTCTAGCACCGTGTTTCACTACCATTATAGGGTTTCAAGTTATATTCACGGCTTCCACTATTACCACCTCGGCAATGTGCTTCTCCACCGGATCCAGTTTAGGTCAGAGTTGATGAAGCTCCTTTTCTGTCCCGCTTTTCACAACATTGACAGTACAGTTCCCAACTTTTCAAACTTTCATGCAATCAGATAGCAACTCTGCATTTGTTCACCACTGCAGAGTTTGATGTTAACCGACCTCTGCCACTTGTGCTTCACAATCTTAACTGCCCTTGGTGTCTCTTTACCCACTTCAATCTCCTGGCCTTTGCGTGGGAGGTTCCTCCTCTTAACAGCCAGTCTAAGGCAGGGTTTTGAGACAGGCACTACCTTGTCCTCTTGTCGGTCAGCACAAGCAACAGTTACTTATCACTATCAGCAGTTAGTACATATCACGATATCACATACAACAATACTTATTGCTACAAATATCCCTTAAGTTTAACCCGTTAAGTTTAACCCCTTGCAAACTGTATTCTTGACCTTGTCTGACTCTCACAGATTCAGTGATCTCTACCCCGGCTCCGATCGTGGCCAATCGATCTCACCAGTAATAGGATCCTAGCCGACTAAGTCAATTTTTGTGGGAAATGTACCACTGAGTCAGGCATGAAGGTTTCAAGAATACAGTATTATTTTAACGAAGCTTCGTGGAGACAAGGCACTAACAAGCAGCAAACCTTCTCTCAATGATACAACAGGAGCGGTCCATCTTTATACCATTTACACAATAGATGGACCAGACATTTAGCCATTATCACATCGTTGTAATCAAGTCGGTGATCGATTGTTAACACATCGTTATAGACAAATACAGACAGATACAGACATAAGCATGTTAACATCGCATTGTTCTATGAATGGATACATTTCCTACGTCAGTGACCATCAGTGGTTTAGTTTCGGCTCATTCATAAAATAATTGGCTTTCCTGCATTTACTTATTCCCATTCCCATTTGTGGCTAATCTCTTTAACAGACCCTTTTGTCCTGGGACTGTCCCTATTTCCACTGGCTTCCTGCAGTATCTAATTCATGCATGTTTTAATTTACAAGTAGTTGTCTGGGCTAAGAGTCAGTATCGCTTTTATGGTCTCTCTCCCAGTTAACGCTTTATGTGCCAGGCAGTCATTTTTAAAGTGTACTCATCTGTATGTTCTTCCTCACTTCACTGGGAATGTTTGATGGTTCATTGAAAATGCAGCTATACTCTGCATTTACCCCCGTGTTGCTGCTGCCCTGGGAGTTTTTGGTCGGACAGTGTAGAGGGACTTTTAGTCTGCATGTAATCTCGTTTTGTACGTGTCCTGTCAGTGTTTGATAGGGACAGTGTAAAAGGAGACTTATTCTATCTCTGTCTCAGTGCTGTACCTGTCTTAGGAGTGTTCGATTGTGACAGTTTAAATGGGCTTTACTCTCAAACTAACTCCGTGCTCTACCTGCCCTGGGACTGTTTGAGCGCAGAGTACAGAGGGAGCATTATCCTGTATCTAACCCTGTGCTCGACATGTCCTTGCAGTGTTTAATGGGGAGAGTGTAGAGGAAGCTTTACTCTGTATCTAACCCCGTGCTGGATCTGTGCTGGGAGTCATTCATGTGGACAGTGTAGAAGGAGAACATCTGCACACTCGCAAAGAGCAGCACGGGCGCAGAACACATTCAACTCACTGAAGCTGCCAATGGGACTGTGCAGAACTTACTCTGGACAAGATTCGAAAATTTCTGATAGGATCATTTGTCCCCTGCCATTCAACGTTCTTCTTTTCTTGTTGTTGCAGTTGGAATAATGTGTAACTGTTCATGTGTGTCTGTCTGCCTCTTTGTATGTGTAGTTCTGTGTGTATTTGTGTGTCCCTGCCTATTTTTGTGTGTGACTGTGTGTGTTTGTGTATCTCTATGTGTGTGTGCTTGTGGGTGTGATTCTGTGCCTCTGTGGACTGTGTGTGTGAACAGTTTTGTGAGCATGTGTGCGTGTGTATCTCTGTGAGCGTTTGTATCGATATCAATGTTAGCACGCATGTGTGCATCTGTGTGAGGGTGTGTGTTTGTATCTCTGCGAGTATTTCTGTGTGTGTGCCTGTATCTCTGTGAAAGCGTGTGTACCTCTGTGAACATTTTGCGTGGTATCTCTGTGAATGTTTCTGTGAGTCGGTATCTCTGTGCGAGCATGCGTGTGTCTGTATACCTGTAAGCGTGTGTGCCTGTATCTCTGTGAGCGTGCATATTTAGATTTGTGAGCTCGTTATTGTGTGTATCTATGTGTGTGTGTGTGTATGTGCGTGCTTGCGTGTGTGTGTGTGGATCTCTTTCAGTGCCTGTGTGCCCCACATTGCATTGGGAAAGTGGAGAAAGAAACCCTCATCTTCTGAGTAGACTTTCTACAGACCGCTGGGCGTAACACTGACTGGAATAATTTCGGAGCATGAACTCTTTCCTCCATTTTCATTTGTTTCCGAAAACCCTCGGCCAACAGGGATGGTCAGGGTGCGGTTTGGTCTGTTGCACTCACTGCTAGCAATATAGTGGCCTCTATATCAGAGAGGTCAAACATAGACTGGGTGATCGCATTGCTCAGCACATTCAGTCTGTGCGCAATCAGGACCCTGACCTTCCAGTTGCTTGCCATTTTAATGCACGACCCTGCTCCCATGCCCATATGTTTGTCATTGGCCTTCTGCAATGTTCCAGTGAAGCTCAACACAAACTGGAGGAACAGCATCTCATTGTCCATCTAGACACGTTACAGTCTTCCGGTCGCAACATCGAATTCAAAAACTTCAGGTGATTAGCTCTACCCCATCTCGACCCCTTTGTTTTCATTTCACTTAACTTTAACTGTTCCCTGCCTTTTATTTCTTCATTGTCTTTTTTTGTTATTCTTTCCCCTCCCACTCTTTACCCCTATGTATTCCCCCCTTTTCCTTACCTTTTCTCCCCCTTTCGCCCTTTCTCAATTTTACCTCTCTCACACCCATCTCCCACCTCCACCCATCTCCCACCTCCACCCACATCTTTATCTATCACAGTTTAGCCTCTGATTTTAGCTTCTCTGCCGTTTGGCCATTCACGCTTTCTGTTCTCTCTATGGACTGCCATTAGCAGCCTTTCGCCTTGTTTCTATGCCTACTATTCATCTTTCATTTGATTACCCTGCAGTATAAATATCGTCCACTTTCTATCCCTTTGAGTTTTGGCTCGAAACGTCAGCTCTCTTTTCTCTCCCTACAGATGCTCACCAGACAAGCTGAGTTTTTCCATCATTTTTCCTTCTGGTTTCAGATGCCAGCAGCCGCAGTAATTTGCTTTTCACAGAATCACAGAATCACAGAAGACTGCAGTGCAGAAGAATACCTTTGGTCCATTAAGCCTGAACGATGCATGAAATGCCCTGAACTGCCCATCTAATCCCACTTACCAGCACGCGGCCCATCGCCCTGAATGTCATGGCGTGTCAAGTACTCATTCAGGTACTTTTTAAAGGATGTGAGGCATCCCACCTCCACCACACTCCCAGGCAGTGCATTCCAGGCTCTCACCACCCTCTGAGTAAAAATATTTTTCCTCACATCCCCATTAAACCTCCCATCCCTCACTTTTAACTTGTGTCCCCTCGTAACTGACCCTTCAACTATGGGAAACAGCTGCTCCCTATCCATCCTGTCCATGCCCCTCATAATATAGAACACCTCAATCAGGTCAACGCTCAGTCTTCTCTGCTCCAACGAAAACAACCAAAGCCTATCCGACCTCTCTTCATAACTTAAATGTTCAATTCCAGGCAGCTTCCAGGTGAATCTCCTCTGCACCCCCTCCAGTGCGTTCACGTCCTTCCTATACTGTGGCGGCCAGAACGGCACACAGTACTCCAGCTGTGGCCTCACCAAAGTTTTATACAATTCCATTATGACCTCTCTGCTTTTGTAATCTATGCCCAGATTGATAAAGGCGAGTGTACCATGTGCCTTTTTACCACCCTATTTACCTGCCTTTTGGCCTTCAGAGATCTATGGACAAACACACCAAGGTCCCTTTGTTCTTCGGAACTTCCCAGTGTCAGACCTTTCATAACATACTTCCTTGTAAAATTACTCCTTCCAAAATGCATCACCTCACACTTTTTGGGGTTAAGTTCCATCTGCCACTTTTCCGTCCATTCGACCATCGCATCAATCTCTTCCTGTAACCCAAGACACTCAAACTCATTGTTAACTTCCAGGCCAATCTTTGTGTCATCGGGAAATTTACTGATCCTACGCCCCACATAGTCATCTATGACTTTTATATAAATGATGAACAATAGTGGACCCAGCAAAGATCCTTGTGGTACACCATTGCTCACTGGCCTCCAGTCACTAAAGCAGCCATCTGTCACCTCTGTCTCCTACCGCTCAGACAATTATGAGTCAACCTTGTCAGATCACCTTGCATCACATGTGCATTGGCCTTCTTAAAAAGTCTCCCATGTGGGACGTTGTCAAAGGCTTTGCTGAAATCCATGTAAACTACATCAACCGCACTACCCTCATCCACTCACTTCGTTACATGCTCAAAAAAAATCAAATTTGTTCGGCATGACCTCCCACTGACAAAACTATGCCGACTAGCCCTGATCAAACCTTGCCTCTCCAAATGGAGAGAGATTCTCTCCTTCAGAATCTTCTTCAGTAGTTTTCCAACTACAGACATGAGACTCACTGGTCTGACTTTCCCTGGCTTGTCTCTGCAACCTTTCTTCAATAGTGGGAGCACATGAGCTGTTCTTCAGAATATTTTATCCAGGGTAATTTCCAAAAATTGGAAAAAAGGTGAGATTTAAACAGTTTAAGGAATTTTTTTAAAATGACTCTCAGAAGCCTTCTTGTTGAGAGAAGGGCCAAAGGAGATGTTAAAAGAACGTTAGAGCAGTGGTTCCCAGCTGGTCTGCAAAGCTACACTGGTGCATTGTGAAGAACACCGCGCCACCACCACCACCCCCCCCCCTCCCAACCCCCAATCCCCGAAAAAATAATCGAAATGATTAAAAATTGAGGCAATTAAACTAAAGCTAACCTTTGTCTTCAGCTCTATGCTCGCCATCTCCAAAACAAAGTTCCCAGTGAGGGAAGATGACAGAATGTGCGACACAGGATGTGATATACGAAGAAATGAAAAAGTATCCTCCAATTCGAGAATGTGATGTAAGGGGCACGGAAAGTGCACTCGGGACAATGTAGGCTTAAAATCCGCCCAGAGAAGTATTTGCCGTAGAGCAGTTCTGGGGAAATAGCAGAATTACCTCTCTATTCTTAAATAGTAAAGAAATCTGCTGTGGCATATAAAAGGATGAGAAGAACTGCGATGGGAAGATACGTTGAGGAAATTGCAGAGAGAGATAGAGATCAAGATGTAGCGAGAGGTGTTGGGAGAAGGTGTTGTTAGAGAGAAGTGGATAGAGCGATGCTCTGTCTTCTCTTTTTGTTAAATGCTGCTAATTACTGGCAATTGGTTCATATTCTTTCTGAATTCATCATTTAAAGTTTGTTTCCTGCTCAATGGTTAACGTTTCTATAACCTGATGCGTTTTCCGATTGGACGTTATTGTTAGAAAGTGGTCCCCATAAATCTTAGTTCGGATCAATCAAACTTCTCATATTGCATCCTTTATTGTACAGGGCAGACTTTCAAAGATTGTAGATGATATGCAAATTCGCAAAATTGTGGAATTTGGAGGTGGACAGTGTAGAACTTCTAAATGACTGAGATAAATTGGTGGAGTTGGTGGTCAAGTGCAGATTAAGTGATTAATATTGATCGGAAAAACATGAATCAAACATATAAATTAAAGGACACAAGGAGGGGTGGGAGCCGAGGGGTCTCGGTGTACATGTGTATAATGTGTTCACAGTGGCAGGACAGCTGCAAAGCGTACAGTATCCCAGGGTTCATTAGTCGGTCCAGAGAGTACAAGAGCAAGGAAGTTATGTTGAATAATTACGTGACACAAGTTCTGCCTCCGATGGAGTATTGTGAGAAGACGGACAGAATATTGCAAGTGTTTTGAATGACTTTTTTTTGTCTCCGTGTTCACAAAGAAAAGCGACCATGCGGATATAGTAATCCAAGCGGAGCAGTGTGAAATATTGGATAAAATATGAGATACATGGTAATGTGGTGAATTGGATCCAGAATTGGCTTAGTAACAGGAAACAATGGCTGCCTTGCGAATGGGAAACTGTTTCAAGTGGTGTTCCCCGGGGGTCGGTGTTGGGACTCCTGGTGTTTGTTTTAATATTAACGATTTGTAATTGAACATGTGGTCACGATTGGGAGATTTGTAGATGACACTAAATTCGTTGCTTAGTGGACAGCGCAGCGCATAGCTGTCAGCTTCAGAATGATTTAAATAGGTTGGTGGAGTGAACAGGAAAGCGGCAGATGGATTTCATCTCGGTTAAGCGTGAGGCAACATATTTCCAAAGGGCAAACAGTAAAAGGCAATGCACAAAAAACGGTATTATAATGAAATGGATAGATGAAGTGGGAGGTCTTGGGCACAGGTCCCTAAAGATAGCAGTGCAGGTAGGTAAGTTTGTAAACAAGGCACATAGAATGGTCCCCTTCATTGGCAGAGGTAGAGGATACAGAAGTAGGGGTTTTATGACGAAACTGTAGAAGACACTGGTGAGGCCTCAACTGAATTATTGTGTGCGGTTCTCGTCACCAGATTACAGGAAGGGCATAAGTGCTCCAGAGATAATGCAAGAAAAATGTACATGAATGTTGCCATGACTGGAGAATTCTAGCTGAAGGAGTAATTGGAGGGGTTAGGGTTGTTTTCCGAGGAACAGAGAAGGCTGGGTGGTGGGGGTGACATGATTGAGCTACATAAAATTGTGAGGTCGGGAAGAGTAGACACCATGGGGCGGCACGCTGACACAGTGACTAGCACTGCTGCCTCACAGCATCAGGGAACTGGGTTCGATTCCCAGCTTGTGTCACTGTCAGTGTGGAGTCTGCACGTTCTCCCCGTGTCTGCGTGGGTTTCCTCTGGGTGCTCCGGTTTCCTCCCACAGCCCAAAGATATGCAGGTTAGTTATTTGTCCGTGGTAAATTGCCCTTAGGGTAAATGCGTGGGGTAACGTGGATAGGGCCTGGGTGAGATTTTGATCGGTGCAGACTCGATGGGCCGAATGGCCTCCTTCTGCACTGTAGGGATTCTATGATTCTATGACGGAGGAGGATCCTGCTTCGCTTGGCAGAGAGTGCAAAAGCCAGGTATCTTCGATTCAGGCCAAGTGACAGAAGAAATAGAGGGTACATGAGGAAAACATTTTTATGCAGAGGGGAGTAGCTATATGGAATTCACTTCCTGGGTTGTTGGTGGAGGCGGAGACCCTCAACCCGTTTAAATATTACCTGGATCTGCACTTTAAGTGCTCTAGGGTGCAGGGCTATCGGGCATGTGCAAGAATATGGCTTTGGAAGTGCACTTCTGTGTCTTTGGGTCTGTATGGGACAGATAGGTCGAATGGCCCCCTTCTATAATTTCTGTGGTTCTCCTGTGTCCAAGTCTGAGTGCTGCACATTAGGAACGATTACACGGCGTTGGAGAAGATGCAAACAATATTATTGTGAATGTGTATAGTGATGAAGATCTTCAGTGATGAAGATATATTGGAAAGTTTCAGCCTATTTTCCTTGGAGAGAACAAACCAAGAGGCTGAAAGGAGATTTCATAGATTTGATTGAAGTTCATAATGAATCTGGACAGAGATCACAGGGAGAATCTATTCTTCCTCGTGAAAAGGTCGAGAATGAGAGAACACAGATTTGAAGTGATTTTCAAAAGAAGCAAAAGCGACATGAGGAGAAAACTCTTCATGCAGCTAGCGATTAAATGCTGGATTGCATGATCTGAGACTATGGTGGAGGCAGGTGAAATGGAAACTCAAAAAGGGAATTGGACTGTTATCTGCAAAAGACGAAAGTACAGGGTTACAGGGAGAAAGACGGGAGAATGGCACGATGTGAACGACACATTCGGAGACACAGCACACACCTCAGGCACAATTTGCCAAATACCTCCTCCTGTGCTGCAGAAATTCTGCTATTTTGTGAGGTTACAAATGAATCCGGTCGGGAAATTGGGATTGAGTTAACAAGGAGGTTAGAAAGCGGAATTTAGGAACACAGGCAGTGGTTGAAACAAATGGATGTGAAGATAAAAAAGTGAAAAAATAACACGGGCAAGATGGAAAATAAAAACAACATGATGTGCTGAAGAGCTCAGATAATGAAATGGGAGGAGAGTCCTGAGGTTTATTAAGACCAGTACAAGCTAGTTGGGCAGAAAGTCTTTCGCATTCTATGTAATGAAATTCTCCAAACTACAACTTAGCTCTCCTTCCTGAGGGGGCTGCGGCTCTGGGAGCCGTCAATTATTTGTTCCACACGATCACTATCTCTTCCAGAAGACGTCACATGGAATGCAAAAATACTTTAGTCATGTCATGGAAGAAAGCGTGATCGCAACAGTCAAAAACGAAGTTGTCCTCCACACAGTGAAGACCCCATCAGCTCCAGCTATTTTCGGATACCCAGCGATTCCAGTCGTCATTCAGATTATGGAACTCTGAGACACAATGTTCTAATGGCTCAGAAGCACTTGGATCCTCCTCTGGGCTGCTCTCAATCGTTTTGTTTATTCCATTTTGAATAATTGATGTAACCTGCAGAAAGGTAGAAAAGAAAAGAGCTAGTATAAGATTGCCAGACTCTGCTTGGGTTTTTTGTTTAGATGTAGAATTCACTTTATCAATGGGGAGCAAGTTTGTTCATAATTATAATTAGATGTTTTAAATAATTTGTAGTTTTAATGGTACGCGTAATATCTTTAATTAGTCCACACATATAAATATATCTTCTATACATTTTTAAAAGTTAAACACAGAAACTTTGATGCACAGTTACAGAGTGTCCTTTGATACTAAACATATGTGAGATACACAAGGCCATAAAGGATACTTAATTGCCTTAGAAGATACTTATCAGAAGCAACTGATGCAAGCATAATGAGGCTGCCTTCACAGTTTCTAATCAAAACATAGTCAGAAGGACAATAATGCCACAGCTAACGAAAGAGTTATGGTAGGGGACTTAGTGGGAATTGACAATGATTAATGGTAACATGATGACACCCCTTGAAATTGTAGGTTGTGATAAAAAGTTCAGTCATTGAATTGATAAGCAATGTAAACATGTGTTTCATTATGTAGGCAACAGACAAACTTATCAGGGCTATAATCAGGGAATATCCTGAAGGCAAGTTGAGTTGACCACATCCCTTAGAGATTCAGTTAACTTCACTGAAAGGCCATAAAATACTAATGGCTTTTGTAGCCCCCCCTTTATCAATTAAAGGATGCCCACGTCAGACTGTTCTCGTGCAGATGTTTTGTGAGGCTGCTATCAAAATAGAGACATGATATCTGACTAAGAAACTCGAGGACAGGCTTAGGGATGATATATTGGGGTATCCCACGAAGTATCATGATCTCATACATCAGAGTGTTTCAGTATTTTCATTCTATTGGATCAATACTAAAAGTATGTCATTTGTAACACTTTTGATTGGATTGTGTCCAACTGACTGCGAGCTGCAGAATTGTATAAACCAGGATGATTTTCTTTGGTCCGGTGGAGTGGTGTTTCTGACCCGTTGTGTCAAGACCATCCCCTTGCTAGCAAAGTAAATAAACTCAATCTGCCGGTTAAGTATTTTGTGTTGATATGTGTTTATGTTAAAGTCTAACTCGGATGTCGAGATTTCGACAGTGTTCCTTGGAGGTTCCTCCAAGATCACTTGCCCCTACCTGGTGAGTAAACAGACACAAGGACAGCGGCTCTCCAAGGAATGACTCCAACTGGCCAGTGAAATAAAGGGTGATACTTTAGTCACTAAAGAGGCCCTCCCTTGGATGGATGAAAGTGCAGTCTGTTTGTCCCGGCGGGTGTCCTGCGATATTTGACTGATTTCAGTAATTTATTTTTATCACTTCCTCTTCTTTAGCTTGACGACAAAGAGGGACAGATTGTTGAAAATCCATTCCTGAACAGACCGGACAGATTGTGTAAGTAAGCCTAAAGGAAAGACGTCAGAAGAAAGAGAGAAAGTTACTGTTCCCTCTGTGAGAGGAATAAGCCCTTGTTTGATGGGGCAAAAAAGTTAAAAGGGACAGATTGAGTCCTTGTGTGATAGGACCGATCCTTCTGTGATAGGATCATAAGTGAGATTAAGTAAAGTGCATTGTTAGAGTTTAAGATAATGTGTTAAGGGCTCTGTCTGTGGTGGCACACAACGTAGACAGAGAATTGTTTTTATGTTTAGTTAAAGTATAAGATTGTACTGTTTGTGATATTTGTTGTGCGTTTTGTACTTTATGTTCCTGTCGAGCCCTTGGGAATCAAATCACTGGGAATTAACAGAGGGATACAAAGTAAATCACCCTTAACTGATTGAGTTGCTGTGATAATCGGTTGATCAGCAAACGAGTGACTTGCATCCAACAAATATCACAGACACCCAGACTGAGCCGGAATTAAGAGCCCAAATGGGCACATGAAGGCCAGGTGAAGTGAGCGAAGAGAATACCGGTTGATGCAATGGGATTGTATACTGTGACCTGTGCCAACTCAATCAGTTAAGAGAATGGGAGCTAGTTCGAATAAAATTTCACAGAAGGGAACATCAGCTTTCTTTGTTTCAAAATTGTGGTCAGTCACCAATCAGTGACCTGCAACAATGGGTAGAATGGACCAAGGGTAAGAATAAATCTTTCCCACCTTTTGATACATTCAACCTCGATAGAATATCCTGTCTAGAAGAATGCCTTTTGAACAGAGATCCCGGGAGGAAGGAAAAAAAAGAAGGTAAATTGGAGATTCGAAAAAGGGGGTGGGTGGGGGAGGTGGCAGACTATATTTTTAAAAATGGTATGCACCAGATATTTCAGCAACCACAAACAAATTACTGAAAGATGTGTTTCCTGTCAAACCATAAATCTGGGAAAAACAGAAAAGGTATAGGCTGCCTCCCACCCAAATCCAACAGGACCCTTTGTAAATCTGCAAATTGATTTTATTGAATTACCCCCGTGCATGGGGGTTAAGTGTATATTAGTAATTATTGATGTATTTCCTAGATGGCTTGAAGCCTTTCCATTTAAAAATAATGATGCTACTATTGTTGCTAAGTATTTTCTAAAATAAATTGTGCCACGATTTGGCATACCTCTACAACTTTCAAGTGATAATGGATCACATTTTAACGGGACAGATATGAAAGAAATGTGTCAAGCATTGCGAATCAATCAGCATTTTCATTGCAGTTATCCTCCACAGTCAGCTGGACTGGTATAGAGATATAATGGAATGCTGAAGAACAAGCTGGCAAACATTGTGTGGAAACCGGAATAAAATCGGTTCAACTGTTACCCTGAGCAGTAATGGTAATGCGGTCAGCAACAAACAGAACAATTGGGCTATTACCACACAAGCCCGTAACATTTGCCTTTTTATTTCTGTTAAGCATTTGAATATCCACAGAATGGAAGAAAATGTGCTAAACGATTGTATTGCGTTAACAAAATGTATTTCTAGTTTCCATTCCCAGGTAAAGGAAGCTCAGACTGATCCCACAGAAGGGAGGTGCCACAACTTAGAACTGGGCGACGTCTTTCATGTGAAGGTGTTTAAAAGAGAGAATAGTCTTCACCCACGATTTGAGGGCCCCTCTCACGTCTTGCTGACCACCAACACTGCGATCAAGGTGAAGGAAAGACCGTCATGGATCCACGCATCGCATTGCAAATGGGCTCCAGGTCCCGAGGAAAAGGAATCATCAGCCTCATCGATATAGGAAACTGGACATTAAGACTCTATATTTTCTTGTGACATATATAATACATGTATTGTGTGAATTGCACATAAATACCTTCATGCACATGTGATACACCTATGCCAAGGATATCAACGCTTCCAGCTGTTGGGTGTGTACTCATGTACCGACGCACCCGAAGGAGGTATTCCTTTAAGTCCAATTCCTTTCAATGAATCAGAATGGTGGCTGAATCAGAAAATGTCGCCCAAAACCAGAACAATAGTCCTTCTTAAGGAACGACGAGGGAATAGCAGGGAACATTGGGAATCAGCTGGGTGTAATATGAATAAATTTAATGGAAGGTTCCAAGCTCATTATAACCTTTCTCAGAAGCCCCCTCTCTTGTTCCTTACTAACACAACAGAACAAGGGAGACCCAATGGGGCAATTTGTCTGGTCAGCATACAGACAGGTGGATGGAATGCAGGAACAAGTAAGTGTGACATTTCACTGATCCGCACATTTGCAAACACTATAACTGAAGGAAATGGTATCAGTTTGTGAACCTTAAATGGAACATACTTTGTTGTATCGACATAAAGCATATCCCTGGTTGCCATTAAATTGGGAAGGGTCATGTTACCTGGGATATGTAATGTCTTATATCCATCATTTGCCCTCCCCAGCACATCACCCCCTTTATTGGTATAAACGCGCTCTTACAGAAACACAACAATCCTTCTCCACCCCTTTTCCCTCTGTTGGAATGGGATTTACCTCAGTCGAAATAATAAAAATAGTTAAATTATTAGAAGTGGTGGCAAATGAAATCACAAAAGCTATAAAAGGGTTAAGCAATGAGATGAGAGCCATTAGGACAGTGACTTTACAGAACAGGATGGCCCGAGATTATTTGTTTGCTGAAAAAGGTGGGACATGTGCGATAATAAGGTCTGAATGCTGTACATATATCCCCAAGTATTCTGATGAAATTGGTAGTTTAGTGGACCATGTCCAAAAGAAGGATAAGATGTTTAAGGAACCAGATTCTTCGAGAATTTTTGGGTTGGGTGGGGTGATGTTTAGGAGCAATAGGTAGGTTCCTAGTACATGGGTTAATCGTATTTTTGGCCGTTATCGTTACCCGATGTCTGGTATTTGCCATGATAAAGTGTTGCCGTGCACGGTTTGGAAATGCAGTTATACCAGGAGCTGTAGCCACTATGATGATAATAACAACTCCAGAACTCTCAGAGAATGCAGTAGACAAGGAAATGAAGAGACTTTACAAGATTCAGTTAGATTGAAATTGTTGTCCTTGACAAGGACAAGAGGAGGGCATGTCGAAAGATAGAAAAGAAAAGGGTTACTCCGAGATTGCCAGACTCTGCTTGAGTTTTCTGTTTAATCAAACTTAGATGTAGAATTCATTTTATCAATGGGGACCAAGTTTGTTCGTAATTGTAATTAGGTGTTTTTAGTACTTTGTACTTTTAAAGATATGTTTAATACCTTCAATTAGTCTATAAATATAAATATATCTTCTGTATATTTTTAGAAGTTAAACAAAGAAATTTAGATGCACAGTTATAGAGTGTCCTTTGATACTAAACATACGTTAGATACATTCATTTAAAGCATCCAACTGTTGGAATCACAAGGCCATAAAGGACACTTAATTGCCTTACCAGATCCTTTATCAGAAACAACTGATACAAGAGTGAGTTTTAATGAGGCTGCCTTCACAGTTTCTAATCAAAACAGAGTCAGAAAGACATGAGTATCACAGCTAACGAAAGAGTTATGGTTGGGGACTTAATGGGAACTGACAATGATTAATAGAAACATGATGACACCCCTCGAAATTGTAGGTAGTGATAAAAAGGTCAGTCATTGAATTGATAAGCAATATATACACGTGTTTCATTATGTTGGCCATAAACAAACATATCAGGGCTATAATCAGGGAATATTCTGAGGCCAAGTTGAGTTGACCATATCCCTTAGAGATTCAGTTAACTTCACTGACAAGGCCCTAAAATGCTAATGGCCTTTGTATGACCCCTTTCTCAATTAAAGAATGTCCATGTGAGACTGTTTTCGTGAAGATATTTTGTGAGGCTGCTATCAAAATAGAGACATGATGTCTGATTAAAAGACTAGAAGACAGGCTTAGGGATGATATATTGGGTTATCCCACGAGGTATCGTGATCTTGTACATCAGCGTGGTTCAGTACTTTCATTCTATTGGATCAATACTTAAAGTATGTCATTTGTAACACTTTTGATTGGATTGTGCCTAACTGACTGTGAGCTGCAGAATTGGATAAACCAGGATGGTTTTCTTTGGTCCGGTGGAGTGGTGCCTCTGACCCATTGTGTCAAGACCGTCCCCTTGCTAGCAAGTAAATAAAGACAATCTGTCTGTTAAGTATATTGTGTTTATGTGTGTTTGCGATAAAGTCAAACTCAGAAGTCGAGATTTCGACAAACCGAATATTTCACCAGACTTTTGAACTGTTCTTTGAACTTGCATTGGGCCACTACATAATAAATGCGTTTGTATCGCAATTTAAATCCACCAGCATCGGTCTGATTTTCACAAAGACTTTCAAGGAATCATTGTAATATTCGTGATTACCTCCTGCACTCCAACACACGACAACTTGATTCCATTTAAAATCCATTGAAGTATGAGACTGCCAGAAAAGGGGAAGAGCAAAATCACAGACTTCCTTCTGCTCTCCACCTCTGGGTCACTGCGATTCTCTCCCTGGTTCTGACCCCTCAGTCCCTTAAGGACTCGTCACGTCACTAAAATATATCTGACTGTCATAGCATTGAGCAACATAATTGTAGTCAACTGGAGCAATGTTGTAAAAATGCTATCAAATAAATTAAATGCCACCCAAGATCAGTATAATAGCTTTGCTTGTCATTACGGAACAAGGGAACATTGTCAATTACCTCTCCAGGTTCAGGTCTGAATTGACCAGGTTGGCTTTTAAACAGAGTAGAGTTCAAGTCGTCGAAAGAACAACAACTGCCGTTTTCTCGGAGCAATATTTTGTTTCAATCTTCGAGCAACAAATGGTCTCAAATCTATCAAAGGAGAAAACGACAATGAACCAGACAGAACATTCCGCAGCTGCATAAATCAGGATGAAGCTAACACTGCAAACAGGGGCGATGTTCCAAAAAGATGACAGCAAATAATAAGAACTGATTCCTAAGAATATGACAGCGTTGATAATGACTCGCAGATCTACCATTGCCATGGCCACCATGTAGCGAGTGGTGAAAGTGGAAAGGCTGCACTTCCCTCAGGTCAGGACTGCAATCGCCACTACACTTAACTGTAAGAGAGAAAACGAAAATGTAGCTAGAAATTATGGTTTACCATTCAACTTCTGACGCAGCATGTGTTGATTTAAAGTTTAAAATTCAAACGAAATTCACTCACCAATATCCGCATAGCACAAACTTGCTCACTATTGGCTGCATTGGAGACACGTTACAAGTGGAAGAAAACAATCTGCTTCAATTATTTAAAGTGCCGAGCAGCCTCTGATTTCCGTCACTGCTATGGCTCTAAGTGGTCATTCTTCGCAGGCCTGGGTCAATGGAACAGCTGAATATCTTGCACACAGTTATAAGGATAAGCAGGGTGCCCTCACCTCTTTGTGGCGTGGAAAACTTGGCCCACACTTCCATCACATTCAATCTCTGCTCCCCTTTCCCAGACACCTTTGCAGCTCAGGTTTATGAGAGTCATAGAATCGTACAGTTCAGAAGGAGGCCATTCAGCCTATCGTCTGGAACGACCACAACCTCACCCAGGCCCTGTCCCCATAACCCCCTGTATTAGCCTAACTAGTCTTCCTGACACTAAGGGGCAATTTAGCACGGCCAATCCACCTAACCTGCACAACTCGGTAACCCAACCACACCAACAGAGCACGCTGCTTAATAGAATGTATTACGCCATCACCAATCTCAGGATTGTTTAAGATGTCTGGCTTCTCGCCAGCCAACTGCATCACATCTGCACCTTTCATATCTTGAACTGGGAGTTGGCCTTTGTGCACTTCTTTAACTTGAGTGAACAGAACCTTA